>NW_013667205.1:0-34013 GCF_000517525.1 Limulus polyphemus
CTCACTTCAGAAAATTATTGCAAGATGAAACTTATAATCAAAAGTTATAGAAGGTCTGGTGTAGGGGTTAATTCAAGGGGTAAAAATTTGCATTATATGTAACATATTTAGAAAAAAAAATCTATACTTTAAACATAGATAAAAGATTTCTTTTGTCATGAAGTTTCTATTATCATTTTTTCCTAAGAATTACTTACTACTTTATAACAGACAGAAAACATGGGCAGCAATTTTCAAGAGATTTTGACACCTCTGTAAAATGCTTAGAAGATTATATCAGAGCACTGGAGAAAGAAGTAAAGGAAAGAACAGAACTAATTTTGGTTCTGGAGCAGGGAGGAGTCTACTATGAAACCCAGAGAGGTGAAGCAAGGCTGGTTACTAATGTAAGTTTCTCTATTGATATATGGATTTTTACTCATCAGTTGGTTAGAGAGAAAATAAATAAAAGATATCTACAGACTGAAACGTTCACAAAGGTAAAATATCTGTAGCCACTCATAAAGAGTTAACGAACAAAGCTGTGAAAGTTTTTTATGACTTAAAATGTTCCTGGCTGATTATCAGCTTTTTTTGTTCACACACAAAAAAAAAGACATGTTTAAAATCTTTTCCTTCAAATATTTTATAATAGTGCTAATCCGAGCTGCTTGTAAGTCTAATTAGTGCACCATGCTAACTTTGAGTATCTGTTTTGGTATTCAAATTTAATGTTTGATTTATTACGGTTTATGTTTTCCATCGTAGCTTTAAATTAAAGTAGTGATTGTCCTTTCTTTAAATTGGTTTTAATTTTATTTGTTTTAATTCAAGAGTGGAGATTGAAAATGAAATTCTTTTGCATATGCCATGGAAAACCTTTGATACAATTCCTGGAAACAGTCTTTTTAAATCAGGCTTGGCTGTGGTCGATAGATCGGTGCCATATTAGAACTAGCCCATTTTTGTTGTGGTTATTTTCAGATGAAAATACAGCCGAAAATTGATGATAAAAATATACACAGTTATTCTCTGGTACACATACAGTAATGAGGGTTCGTTAGCTGGAGGTTCGAAGGATACCAAATAAAATAACAGAGTATGTGTATCTGATTAGTTCTTCAAAAGGTGCACAACAGCAGCTTTTAATAACATAACTAAATCACAATACATTACCACAAAAATGGGTAAATGTGTCTTTAGTGAGTGGGATGAACTAGCATGTTGTGTAATGAGTCAGTTGGACTGGCAAGAGAGAGAGAAGTGAAATCTCAGTGAGTTCACTCTCACCATCCAGTATATGCCCCCTGTAAGGTAAAACCCAAAAGTAAAATAAAACAAAGTGAAAAAAGAACCAAAATAAAAGCAAAGTTATACACGGAGTTCAGTTCAAAAAGTTTAACTACAATCTGAAAGTCTCGTATAAGTTTGAATAAAGAAAAACCTGCTAAACAAATAAGAACTTGGCTTTTAGTATGGAACACACAAATTCAGGCTGTTCACATTATTCCTCAACACTTCATTCACTACAACTCAAGCATAAGGATGTGGGAACCCTGAGCCATTACATAATCCATTGACAGAAAAGTTAACCTTCTCTTTTGAGCTCTCTTTCCTGCAAGGGAATGTGACTAATTGTCATTTGTGAAATAAGTTCCAGGCAGTGCTAGAATCATGAAAAATGAGATGTGTTTACTTTCTCTGTCCTGTACCACAGACAAAATGTACGTGACATTATTAAAGGTTTATGTTCAATAAATAGTCCGTATCTGAAAACCATTGTACAGTTTGCAAATTGCATATGAATAACCTCTACATAACCTCCCAAAAGCATGTCTAAAGTTAAAGATGTGTGCACTGGAGGGGGGGGGGTCCAAATGTGCATCCCCTGACTTTGTACAGAGTGCCATTCAATATAGTATTATGCATTTGATGTCAGTGTTATCAACACTTAATGTTAGCCTGTAAGAGTAGAAAAAAATGCTAGATATTCTAGAGGGATCCTGAAGAACTTTATGTATGTATTTAGGAAGTTGTAGAGGTTATGCAAATGTAATTCACAAACTGTACAATGAACAAAAGTATTTTTATTCGTCACATTAATATCACCTATTACTCTGACTTGTCTGAGTCAGACAGACCTCAGCATTTCACAGACAAATCTTTAGTATAAAAATTTTAGTAACACATCTAATTTTTTGTGTAAAGCAGATTTGTATTGTTGACTACAAGTTTGCCACATTTTGTGAAGAAACACTTCCCAAATTTGGAATAATTGTCAACATTACTTCTCCAATGTAGGGTCAGTCCACTAACCCGTTTCCTACTCTTCTCCATCCCTCCCTTCGGAGAATGACTCTGATTGTGGACTGTACTCGCTGTTACTTTACCCCTGATTATAATACTTAAATTACAGCACAGTTATTATTACATTGTTAAGTGAAAATGTATTGTTATAATTTATCATGTTTAACTTGTGTATATTATCTGTCTTTAGAAAATAACAAAACAAAGCTGCTTTATTACCTTACAGTAGCTGATTTGAATTACTCAGGAAAATGTTGTAGAGTTTAAAATTGAATGCTTAACCTTATAGTACATGTTTAAAGTATTTTACTAGTTGCTGAAAAATTCATTTTTTCCCTAATAACGATACATTTTCTTGGTTCCTGATGGAATCTGTAGAATGTTGTATGTTCAGGTATATTGATGTGGTTCTGTTAGAAATATAATAGTTCTTGCAAGTGTGGATACGTATAGCTCAGCTATCCTGTAATTGCCTTTCACTTAAGTAGAAAACAAATTCATGCCAACATATGTTCTTAAGATTTACATAGATATATATTTCTGTTAATAACAAAATAACTTGCACTTCTTATACTGTGAATTTTATTTTCTGCACTAATGAGGTTATTGCGGAAGCTTTTGAACTTTTATTTGTAACTAACATAGAGTTTTAATACTGCTATATAAACGTTGTCATTTTTGGTTTAAAATTCATTAATAAAAGGTAAAAGCATCTATTATCTCAACTTGATATCGGACCTTGATACCATTCATTTTTGAAGTATTGTTTACTACTAGTAATGATCTCAGTAATTTTTAACTATAAAAAGTTGTTTACTGAGAATAGTGGTGTATAAATATTGAAAAAAAAAACAATTATGTTATTTTGTTTGTTTCAAAGAATACCATAGAAATAACTGTCAGTATAATATTTCATTGCTAACTACAGGCTTACAGAAATTTTGGAAACAGGGTAAAAGCTCTGAAAAAGAAACTTGAAGAAGTAACACCAACTCTTCCAAGTCCAATACCATCACCCTGTCCTGATGCTCCATCACCAACTAACTCGGAGGAAGAGCTTGAACTATTGCCACAACAAGGTAGGAAGTTCTAGTAATCAGACAAAGAGTTTGAACTATTGCCACAACAAGGTAGGAAGTTCTAGTAATCAGAGTAAGGATTTGAACTATTGCCACAATAAGGTAGGATGTTCTAGTAATCAAAGAGTTTGAACTATTACTACAATAAGGTAGGAAGTTCTAGTAATCAGAGGAAGAGTTTGAACTATTGCTACAATAAGGTAGGAAGTTCTAGTAATCAGAGGAAGAGCTTGAACTATCGCCACAATAAGGTAGGAAGTTTTAGTAATCAGAGGAAGAGCTTGAACTATTGCTACAATAAGGTAGGAAGTTCTAGTAATCAGACAAAGGGTTTGAACTATTGCTACAATAAGGTAGGAAGTTCTAGTAATCAGAGGAAGAGCTTGAACTATTGCCACAATAAGGTAGGAAGTTCTAGTAATCAGAGGAAGAGCTTGAACTATTGCCACAATAAGGTAGGAAGTTCTAGTAATCAGACAAAGAGCTTGAACTATTGCCACAATAAGGTAGGAAGTTCTAGTAATCAGACAAAGAGTTTGAACTATTGCCACAATAAGGTAGGAAGTTCTAGTAATCAGAGGAAGAGTTTGAACTATTGCCACAGCAACAAATAATTTATTAAGTTTATATATATTCAGTTGTACAGAAGAGTAATGTTTGGGTTGATGGCCAAAATAATAGTTTTAAAGTTCCTTTCTATTCTTGATTTGTCATCAGAATATAGCTAAACATTGTAGAACCTATTATGAACAATGCTTGTAGGTGAGAAATTTGTGGAGGTCCTCAAGGCTACTGTCAATGTACGTAAAACTTGTTCTCAAGACATTTCCTTTGAGGTGTTCAGAAATCCCTATAACCATATGTTAAGGTCAGGAGAGTGTGATGGCTGAGAACCTGACCCTTGACAAAAGTTGACTTCAGCAGTGATCCATATTTTGATTTGATCTTGCAGCAGTATATCAAAAGTGTTGTGCTGTTTCAATGTTACATTCATTTTGATGTTACAACATCATTTATGTGATCCATTGTTCCAAGCTTAATAGTGTGTTGCATATAGTGGCACACCTGAATGAACTAAACCTCCTATAACAGAGTTCCCACAGGTACAGAATTTTGTACTACTGGTGAGGGAAATTTCATAATGAATGAGTACATTAACAAATAAATTTTACATGATGTACACAATTAGAAGTTTCTGTCATGCTAGAAGTAAGAATAATGTGTAGAAAAACTAATCTTTCCATTACATAAGCTACGAAGCTCAAGTCCTAGACTTTACTGCTCGAACTTAGGATTTATTAATAGTGACATTTTTTTTAGGCTGTATATTTTTGAATTTTTTGTTTCTAAGTATTGTAAACTAATACAGTGCTTCAGTTAAAGAAACTTCAGTTATCCAACCAAACATCACTTAAATAACAGCATAATTATGCTAACCTGAGCCCATACATAAATAGTTCAATGATGTAAAATATTAATACAAACACTCACAAGCATACAGGAAGTGGTATAATATTATACTTATCACACAAAAACACCATGAAAAGTCCCAGTTTAATTACCTTATTAGAGACAGAAAAAAAAAGTAGCTTTGCATAATAATGATCAAAATTAATCAGTATTTTGTACATCAAACTTCTGTGAAAACATAAAAACAGTTGATTTTAAATATTATGATTAATGTTGTTAAAATGACTAACTTGTTGAAAACAGTGTTGCCAGTCTTTCCAACTATCCAGTAATTGAAATATAACTATTATGATTTTTTGTTACTATTGTTGATTAACTCAAAAAATTGTTCAGCTTATTTGGTAAGTGTCGTATCTTATGAAAATAATCAAGTAACCTAAATTAGGGTTTCTAATTATTAGTAGTTTAGATTATTCCTGCAATCCAGGTAATTTAAAAATCAAAATCAAATTGTTAAGACTATAAATTTATTTTATTTTATGGTGTAATCATTAATTAGTTCAATGTAATTGATTAATAATTTTATCAATTAACCAGTTAAATTCCACAAATTACCCAGCGCTACTGTTTGTGATGTGACGTTGATGTTAAAGACTACATGTGTGTTTTTTACTGTACAGCTAGGGGTGATGAAGTTTGTTGCTTTCTACTCTATTGAAGTGTTAATGTTGGAACGAGTAGTTTGTAGAAGCATTATTACCCCAGATTTATTTTCATTTTTTACTGTCATTGATATTCTGTTCAATAACATTTGGTACCACTGTGGCTGACATTTTTTTTTGTATGAAAATGATTGTAGACTCTTGTTTAAAACAAATTGATATGGTTAGTAATACTAGTTTTCAAGTCAATGTGATATTAGATAATAGATGAAAAAGGTAAAGTATCTGGCTGTTCGTGAGTTTGTTTCTTTGTCTTCGTGGCATTTGTCGCTATGATGCAACTAATAAATACTGTTTAACATGTAGGTAATGCAGAACTTGAAGAACCTGCTTCTATTGGATCAGCTCCCTCTCCAGAAAATTCTCCTGTTGTTCCAGCTTTGTCTCCATTGAATTCGGAAGTAAATTCTGTTGCTAATTTACCACTGGAAGCTACAGGGTTAAGCAGTTTTATGTCAAAAGGTTAGTTTCTACAAGACAAATTTGTGTTACTAACCGTTACGTTATTGAGTTGTTTTTATTTTAGATACTACCATTGGGAGTTTTACTTATTCCAACACTGAGTGGAAAGAAAAAAAAACTTAAATCACTTTTCCAACCGTAATTAATGGGAAAAAAATTTTCAAATTCATGCTACTTTTGCTTACATTTCTCTGTGTGGCTTATGTTATTAGGTAACCCATAACATACAAGGACCCCAGTTTCTTTAAAAATAGATAATGGGGGTTCATAATTTATTAGTTATTGTGGCAAAATGCAAGTCTGTAAAATTAGCTACTGTAGTTCTTTAGAGCTATCTAACCCATATAAAAGCCTGTGTATGTCACGTCACGCTTGATTTCTCGAAATAGGAGGAGTCATAAAATCTAAAATATATTTATCCAGATAGAATAGTTTGATTAATATCTGCCCATTACAATTTTAGTGATGGGGATGGGTGCCATGAAACCTAGCCTAGAGCCAAGTGCAGTAAATTTATCATGAAAGTAAAAAAAATCGATTTAGTTTTAAAATTAAATCGTTTCTGAATTAAACTATTTTCTGTTATATCACCAACATTTTTAATAAAAAATAATCCTCTTTAATCAATGGAGACTAAATTAACAAAATGCACTGGCTTTTCTGTATATTAGAAGTTGTCAATCTAACTGATTTTTGCCAATAATTATTTTATGAATACACCATGAATTAATTTCATGAATGATCTTAATTTTGATTGGTTCACAAAGGAATTTACCGATGTTTGACTGCCTCGACTGCACTTTTCTGCCTCTTTGTTTTTGCCAAATTTTATTTATTTCAGTTAGCTATGAAATGTGAGGTTAGGGTATACTATGAGGGTGGGGTTGGTAGTACTTAACCTGTCGTTTTTGACGGGCTATACATTAGTGAAATATGATAAGAACATCCTGTTCTTTGTTACATTTCATCTTTTCTTCTCATACCACCTGAACAGAGATGAGAAAAATTACACTTCTTGTACTCACTAGTTTAATATTTATAAGAAAATTTTCACAAGAGTGATGTACCTACTTAAAATGTAAGTAGCCCGTCCCAAAAGAGTGCACACCACACACAATGCCATCTGTGGCCGTCCAGTGAAGTAGTCTGGCAGTCACGGGAATTTCAAGTGCACTTTTATAATTTTGTTCGGATTAAAGGAGGTGCTGGACCATCGGTTGCCAGAAAATTGGTGGTGTACTGTATTATGCAGCAAAAACACTCCACCAATAGGAGGGTGACACAACCTCCTTCCATGCTTTTGTACTTGTGATCTTCAATCTGTTTCCTTAGTACTGCATGACTTAGATGTGTTAGTTTTTGCTCCTAACTTTCAGAGACTTGGAGTCTGATAAAGGAACTTTGTTTCCTTTATTTATTCCAACTATGAACTCTCAAGTTCATGTTGTTTCAACATCTGGAGGGAGTGAGGAATATCCTCACACTAGTCAAATTTCTAACTTGGGTACTGGAGGCACATTAAATGTGGATGATGTGATGGCCACTGTGCATAGGATAGTGGGTTTCCTATGCAGCTGGAAGTTTCAGTATCCATCCATTCGTATGACGTGCCTTTCCCTCATTCTGAGAAGGAATATGATGAGAAAGAAAACTCACTACATAATTTCTCCTTCTGGTTGTTGTTTAGGAACCTCTCTCCCTGTTGAGGAAAATGTTCAGACTTTCTCATGTTATTGGGACCTTATCTCTCAGATATGTTCTGTAGTATCTCTCGTTCCTGTGTCTTATGATACTTTCCATTCCTCTTTCACAACCCTCACTCTAATGAGTTTTCTATTTTTTCCCATTCACCTGATATTGGTGTTCAGCTACTTCCCTTTCAGATCCCTTTGTCCTGGACTATAGTCATTCAAACTTCCCCTTTTTGGAGTCACAGACCTTGGAGTATCTTTTACCTGTTTGGGGGGAGACCCACTGGGGTCAGTTTCACTCTCCACTGCTCAATTCTCTTGCCTTCACCTAATTGTCCTTTCTGTGTGTTGTTACCTTTACTCCATGCACCTCATGTCAGAGCCACTTCACTGAGCCTCAGATGACTTCACTGACAATTCCTGTTCCCTTTTCCTTTCCAGCATGGCTTGTACTACTCATTTGGATCATTTGTCATTGGGACTTGTTGGGTAGGGATACCTTTCTTTCCAGTGTCTGTCTTCCCTTCTCATTTTTAAGGAGCCACCACCTCGCCCATTTCTTCACCCTTCTGTTTTTGGTGGTATTCCTGATCCAAATGAATCATGGGTGGAGGCTGCTTGGAATCAATCCTCACTAACTTCCTTGGCTACTCACTTGTCCCAACCCCCACATTCCACTCCTTTGTCTTGTCTTAGTCCTCCTGCTTCCTATAGTTCCTTCCCCTCTTCCTGTCCTTATCCTTCTACTTAACAGTCTTTGGACTGATGTCAGTCTTTCCAGGCTTGTTGGTGACTACCTTGTGGATTTGGACCTCGTAGTTGCTCATCTGCTGTGATATGCACATCTTTGGGAACACCCATCCTCAGACAGATGAGTCACACTTGTCCTCTTTCATGGCTTTTCCCACCACTTCTCCTCCCCTCTGCCTCTCAGCCTACACACAGTTCACTTCCCTCATCCCTCAGATCCCATCCCATCTACCTTCAACATCTGGAAGATGCGGTGCCAGATCTCTTGCACAAACAGATCATAGAGAGGATGCACAAACTCATGTCTAGGATTTGCTCTCAGCTCTTCGTGGTCTTCCAGAAGACCTGAGATTGGCGGCTGGTTAATGACCGTATCTTCTCTCATTCACTACATAGTCATCTTTCATTTTTATATGGAAAATTTCTATTCCCTCCACTGGTACTTTTCACCCGGACTGTGGATGACCAAGGTTGATGTCTCGGATGTGTTCCTTTATATTCCCATCCCAGAGTCTTTGAGACATTTCCTTTGATTTGTTCATTGGGATCATATTTTCAAGTTCAGGACTTTTCTGTTTGACATTGCATTGGCCATCTATGTTTTCAACAGTCATCAGGGCCTTCACATGCCATCTGCTCAGACTTAGTCTATGATTTATTTAATACATGGATGATTGGCTTCTTCTGTCACATTTGTGGAAGGAGTCTTACCTGCATACCCCTCTTCTTCTGTGGGAAGCTGCTCATTTAAAGTGGCTTGTCCTAACTTCCAAATCCTTTCTTAATCCCACCCAGTACCTTGTTCACCTGGGTATGTTTTTCAACTGCTTCCTCTGGAACATTCTGTCCCCAGGATGTGAACCTCTCCTACTCATACTGCTCATGAGGTTCTATCAATTTTGGGGACCATGGCTATCCTGGGACTGCTTATTCCATTGGGCCATGCCAATGCACCTCCTTCAGTGGTTTTGTGCAACCAGTGGAACCATTCATGGGAACTTTTGGATTCCATGGTTCTCCTGTCCTCTCCTCTGCTCATAGACCTTTCTTGGTGGGCTGGACTGCACTTATACTACTATAGGTGTGCCTCTTCACCATTGCTTCCCTCTCAGGATGGGGTGCAGCTTTGCTTGTTTCTTCTCTGGGATTCTTCTTCTCCGTCTACATCTACCCTTAAGGCTGGGTTTACCAACTGCTGTGTTTGGTCTACTCTTCATTGAGGGTCAATTCCCACAGACTTTTTCATATTTCTTCTCATCAAATACATCACCTCACCCATTCCCTCGCCTCTCCTTTCTGATGGCCACTTGATGAGATCCTCTGGACTGCCATGTGGACTACATCTCGCACCTTTGTCACCCACTATCTTCACCATCTGGCTGTCTCATGTCATGTGGGCTACCACCTGCCTTCATTCACTCTTCTCCAGTTTACTCCTCATCCTTAGTCAGGTGAGTACATTCACCTTTTTTTCACAGCTTTGATACAAAGGATCCTACCAGGTGACTGGTATTGCCTCCCAGGGTACACTTCCCAAAATTTGGCATCGAGCCAGGATAACAAAAACTGCTTGTATCATCAACCTTGGCTTTATGCAAAGGCCAGTGTTGAAATGGGATGTTCTGCAAGACTACTTGTGGTATCCTCATGGTATATTTTGATATCTGTCGACTGTCTGATCCAGACTGTACCTATTCCATGGACTATCATGGAAAAAGCCAGCATCAGTGAGTGCTCTGCCTGCTTCCCTGGCTCGTGCTTGCTGGCTTTTCAACATAGGTTTATGTTGTTACTCATTGCTCTGTCTCCAATACGGCAAGCAACTGATGAGGTCTGGGAATTTATCTGGATCTCCCCACTGCAAATTTCTCATTCTCTGAGTGATTTATAACTTGTGTGGTGGGACTATTAGTCAGACACAGTTCCAAGGGCAATGAAACAATAGAATTCAAGTAGAAACAGGTGTATACTGTTATGAGTTTTAAGTTGTTAAAGATAAACAAATTTAGTTTACTGTTACAATTTGAAGCCATTATAGAAAGAAAAAAAAGTTAGGTAGAGAAAATAACAGACAAAAAAAACATTTTAATTTTATTTAGGAGGTTTTAGAGATTATGCAAATGACAATTTTCAGAAAAAAAAAAGTTTTTATAACCTTAAAATGAAAATCAATTTACACTTGGAGCAGTCAACACTTTGACTCCATATGTTCATGGAGACATTTTTAGTGAGAATACTTGAATAAACATTATGATTTTTGTGTAAAAAAGACTCGTAATGTTTATTGAAAGCTTGTGAAGCTACACAAAACATGTTAGAAGTTATAGCAAGGAAATTATAAAGATCAGTTTGGGTTCAATTCAACCCGAGCCTGTAACAGGCAGTTCATGTGGTAACTTGTTTGTGAATGCAATAAGATAAAAGACCATATATGCGGTAACCTGTGAAGTTCTCGATGCTTAATTGCAATTAATGTGGAATTTAATTTGTAAGATCATAAAAAAGAGGATACATTATTTGGTAATTTGATTGAGATGATTTGGAGAAGGATGTGGTAGTTGCAACAGTTCTTGGAGAGTGTACATTGATAAATAAAAAAGCAATAACTGTAGTAATTTGATTAAGGAAATTTTAGTCATTAGGCATTAGATTGCTTGGTAAATTGGTCAAAGAAATTAGAAAATTAAATGACAGTTAATATAGTAATTTTGTTGTAAGGCTACTGGGATAAAAGTCGGGTTATGTTGTGATTTTTCTGGGTAGAACACAAGTGTAAATACGATTACTTTTGTAATTTGAATTATGGAAAATTGTCAGCCAATGTGGTAGTGTTATTTGATTGTTTATGTATGATTGTTTACATTTCGATATCACTGTTTTATTTCTTATTTTATGTGCTTAGGATCAGAAATGATATCACTACTGGGGACTTTGAAATCTGACTCATCAGCCTCGCAAAGCACTACTACAGAACCTACCTACCCAGACCCTAAAATTAGTCATAGTAGCTTAGAAAGTCGGCTATCTAACCTTTCTAACATCATACAGAATACTATTTTTGGGTCACAGGAGAAGAGAGGGTTTTCAACTCCTTTTTATGGGAGCTCCAGTACTAATTCTCCACCACCTCAAAGTTTTGACCCGGCCAGTGGAGGATCTTCAGCTCATGAAGCCCCAGATACAGGGTCAGGAACACCACTGAAAGATGAAGGAAGTGGTCGGGAAACACCAGTTCAAGATGAAGGAGAGAGTAGCTCAATTTCAATGAAACAACCTGTAGGGAACTATCATGTGGACTCAGCTGATAAATTCTTTAAAGCTTTAGCTGATCAAAAGCATACGGTTCCTGATTTTCCAGGCCTGGCTACAAGTAACACTTGGTTTATAGATTCTAGAAGTAACACTAAAAACAGTCAAACTCTTCCATCTACTACAGTGAGCTATAAATCTAATAATTGGTTGTCACAGAAGCAAAGACGTGACCATTCAGATAGCTCAAGATATGCTAATGATGACATTAAAGAATGCATTCAAGAAAGTAAAGGACCTTCAGTAACAGACTTCTTTCAGAATATATCCTTGAGTCATATGGGAAACAGCACATTGTTGAACTCACAACAACGTACAATGGGCGACAGTTTAGTTTTTCCATACGCTCCAAGAACTAGTGATGTGTTGAAGGATCAGAGAAAAAGTGACCTTTCTACTTTACCTCTTTCTTCACAGGATAAAACTGGTGTTAAGATGGAGATTGGTCCATCCGTGGAGGATCTGGAGCCACAAGACATGGATCTTGATGAAAGTGATGACGAAAGTGCTGCACCTGTTTCACAGAAAGTGTGTGGGGGACAGAATGATGAAAAAACACCTCAACAGCTTCTGGAATATTCCAGTGCAAAGGAAGAATTTGGAACATCATATGCTAAAGACAAAAACAGCATATATAGCCAGTCATCAATAAACTCTGGCAGAAAGGTAGAACAGGAACCAAACATGTCTGCAGAGTTTGGCATAAATAAAATTAAACCTGTTTGCCTTGATGAAAGTGTTTGCAATAGTCCAAAATCTAAAGCTGGCCTGGTAGAGGTTAGACATGATCCACAGAATTCATTCACTTCTAAGTTGTCAAGTGTTGTGTCATTACACAGTACCCAGGAAAGTGTGGACAGAGGTTCTTTCAGTCCACATGATAAAACGGACCATAATGTCTCGGCTAACAAAACTGTGGAGAAAAGTGTTGTCACTTCTCCTGAGAGTAAAACAATCAGTAGCCTAACTGATAAAATCAGTGCAGCAACTTCAGTTGGAGATATTTTGAAAACCCTTTCGAGTGCTTTTCTTGAAGGTGGTATTCAAAACAACCTGCCAGGAAAAACTGATAAGAAAGAACTGCAAACATCATCCCCAATTCCCATTGTTGAAACTGTACATTCAACAACCACGACTGAACAACGTGATATGTCTCATGTTCATGATGAGCTGTATTCAGTTTCCAGAATACAGACTGTTAAACCACTGATTAGTGTGTCTACAGAGGAAGACAAGTATACACATAGAGACTACACCGAAGGAGAACGACCGTCGTTAGGCAGTGTTGATCCGAAACAACCAGACGTAGCTACTCAAAGAGAGGATTATATGAGAGATGACCATTACTTTGACAGTGATGATCGGCAACAGACATCCTCAATTCCAACTCTTTACTCAAGAAGACCATTACAACATAATTATGATAATGTTCCAGCTCTGGAAACCAGTTCTGGTAATTATGAATCGGGATCAAGAATTCAGACCATCCAGTCCTATCGTCAAGATCGTGGAAATGTTATTGACAGACCGAGGTGGGAGGAGGAACCTGTGGTGATACCACCAGGAGCAGTGGAACGCTATGAATACAGACAAGACTATTATGACCATAAAGACAGATATCATGCACACAATGATTATTATGCAAGGAGGCCACATTATCATCACAATAGTTATGTTGAGAGGCCTGGGTGGGAAGCAAGAGAAGTTTCACATTATTATGGATCACCTCCTCCAAAAAGGTATTCTCCTTTAATGAGAGACAGAAGACATCAATTTTATCCTTACTGAGTTAATGAAAATGCTTAAATTTTTCAGTTTGTGCAACAACAAAAAAGTATATTATTTCATGAAGAGTTTTTATCGTTAATGTTACAGTGGCCTTGTGTCAAGACCTCTCATACAATGGATAATATGTACATTTAGACATTTTCAAACATTAGATTTGTTGACATCTCATTTTGATTAAAGTAATGCATGATTTGATTGCAAACTGTAGATTTCTTTTAGATATCTTATCTCATTTGCATTTAGATGCTTCAGTTCAACAAGCATGATTGTACTAATTACATGAAGAGCTTGGTTTTAATCACAGGTTTCAAAATCAATTTGTACTGATGTTCTATTTCACCGACAGTAAATATTTTGGCATATGTGTGTGTATTTCAGGGTAAAAATACTGTTGTTTTATGTGGCACTAGTTCTCTCTGTTGACATGTAAATATTGCTACAGTCCCTCAAACTTTTTGTGCTTATGTTAAAAGTTCAATAAAAAAGTGTACCATCTATCGTGATGTGTTTTTTCTGCATTTAAGGAATATTTTTATTTGTTAATGTGTTTTTAAAATATTAGCAGAAATAATCGGAGTCTTCAAAGTTTACTAGATAACAAAATTTTGAGACCATTACTTCCCTTTCCTTGGCTTGTGTGTTTAGCTGAGATTTATATATAGCTGTAGTTTGATCCATGAGGTGGCGCTGTACATTCATTAAGTGATCTGGGCTGTAGGTCAATTTTATTTTAACACTCGCATTTGACTACTTGTTGTTTGATTTTCTGCCATGATAGAATTTATAAAAATATTCTGTTGTAAATGTTAATGTAGTCTACACAGACATGAGAGGTGCAGTGTTAAAGTTAGTGTAGTGTTCACAAACACTAGAAGTCCTTTATCTAATATAAAAGTTATCAAACCATACTTTTCAACATTCTAAGAAAACGAAGCTCCATGAATAATGACTCACTGAATTTGATTTTTTCCTTTCAGTATGTTCTGTATTCTCTTTCTCTCATTATGCATGTATTGTATTTAAAAAATAATGTATGCAGATAAAATATACGGATATATATAACAGTATTAACTAACAACATGACATTTTTTATTTGATGAAGTAGAACAGTATGGACTGTTTTAAAAAGGTGAGCAACTGTTAAAAAACATTGCAGGTTTAATTCGAGATATATCCGTTAATGTAAGTTAAGGTAAAAATTTCTCATTTTCTAAGGATTTATTTAATGAAGTTTGTGGATAGACCTACTACACGTATCCCCTTTCCTCTCACATGATATGGTAGCTACACTTTAGGAACAACTCTAAAAGGTAAAGGTCAGAATTCTACAAAATTTGAAAAGAATACATTTGAATGCTGTAATTATTGAAACAACTTTGAATTTTAATATATTAAAATATAAATACCCTATATTAGGGTTAGTCCATGTCAAATTAGTCACTTCAGGAAGGTTTCTGACCCGACTTCTACCAATTGTGATGAAAATTGGCTAGTATGTTAGTGCCATAAAGATATAAGACTATCAGGTTTCAAGTATTTGACCCAATGGCTCCCACATAGGAAGAATGGTATAAAAGTACCAGTAACTTTATTTTTAATGCTTCGGTAAACATAAACTAATTTTAGAAAGCTCTTTGTGCTATAGCCAAATATGCCATTTTTTTTAACATTTGACCTCGTATGACCCGTCAGCCTCAACATAGGTAACAAAAATGAAGGTTACTGATTCACACCACCTTGCAAGACTGTACCAAAAAATAAGCCTGGGATCAAGAGGTATTCACTCGTTACATTATGTATTTTTAATTTCATGGGTAGTAAATGTAGGAAAAACAATGTGGAGAGTGAGAAAAGTCCTAATGTGTACCAGTAGTTCAGTGTGCTGATGTTGCTTCATGTGATTACTGTTGAAATGAAAAACTATTATAGTTGTAATGAATTATCACCATTTCAAATTGCCCGACCCATAACACTGCTGACGTCTATTTGTGAAGAGGCTCCTTGCATACCTAAAAACAAAGATTGAGTTGAAGTATCCGTTTTAAAATGTTCCATTTTAAAATGTTTTCATCGATTACAGCAGAGTTGGACTTACCAGGCTTTGAATCATCATTGATATGTATGTCTGGCTAGCTGTGAAATTTTAGTCTATTTGTAAAGAGGCTCCTTGCATACCTAAAAACAAAGATTGAGTTGAAGTATTCGTTTTAAAATGTTTTCATCGATTACAGCAGAGTTGAATTTACCAGGCTTTGAATCATCATTGATATGTATCTGTGACTAGCTGTACAATTTTAGTCTATTTGTAAAGAGGCTCCTTGCATACCTAAAAACAAAGATTGAGTTGAAGTATCTGTTTTAAAATGTTTTCATCGATTACAGCAGAGTTGAATTTACCAGGCTTTGAATCATCGTTGATATGTATCTGTGACTAGCTGTAAAATTTTAGCACCCATTCATATGTTACAGCAGCTCATTAAATCTTTCCCATCTACAGCTTTATATTTCTCTTTGGTGAGGAATCTTGTAAAGCAGATGCTACTAATGTCTACCACAATATCATAGTCAGCACTACAGAGTGGGATGTCTTTTTTTTTTGTAAAAAATGTGGACCCTTTCTTCTATAGAAAGAGTTTAATTGATTTATATGAAAGATAAATGTTTTTTACAAAATATATAAGAGAATGTATACTCCCTTTCCTGGCTACACCTCTGGTCTACTGATGAAATAATAATGTGACAAGTTACCAAATATAAAATAGGACTAAATGAATATTTTGTCGTTCGTATTATTTTGGAAAAATCCTTTATATTGAAAATCATTGAGGGTTGACATCCTATTATTTTTTTTATTGTTTGGAGATCAATAATAACAAGAAATGTCTTGTGTGATTATACTTGGTATGTCACCTGTGATGTCACTTCCTGCAAAAAACGAAATGAAAGTTGTATTGTATCGTTGAAG
The DNA here is from genome assembly GCF_000517525.1 of Limulus polyphemus. Classification (NCBI taxonomy): domain Eukaryota; kingdom Metazoa; phylum Arthropoda; class Merostomata; order Xiphosura; family Limulidae; genus Limulus; species Limulus polyphemus. Next base: position 16,463 of record NW_013667205.1, read on the forward strand.
ACATGAAGGAAGTAGTAATTATTAAAGCAAATTGTATTTTTGAAACAAAATGCTGTCAAAGTTTATGTTCCATGCCAAATTTTAACTTTCAAGGTTTAAATAATGTCATAATTATTTAGTGTAATGAGAAATTTCCTCACACTATAGTTTAAAACATAATCTTAACTGTTGTATGGGAGCATGTTCAGTGTTCTGTTGATCCTTAGAATGTTCTAGAATTCTGAAGAGTAGGCTTAACAAACCTGCTAAATAGATTGTCATTCAAACAGAAAACTTTGGGGTAAAAAGTTTTAGTGCATTTGTTTCTTTTTATATTCAATAAAATATGCCACTTGTAGGATGAATATCAGAGATGCTTATTAATAGGCTTAAAGCCAGTGTTGATTGAAACTTCAGTTCAGTGGAACCTATTTAATAAATGGTACCTTTTAGTAATTCACTCATTATTAGATTATCAAATGAAGCAAGTAAAGCAGGTTTTCCAAATTTTAAAATAAACCAAACCCTGGTTATATAGTTTTTAGAATTTTGAGGATAACATAACTTGACTCTTCTTATTTAAAGTGAACTAAGCACCATAGACTGGCCGATGTCCTGAAAATTTGAAATAGAAGGGTTAAATTTTGAATTGACAGTTGATTTCCATTAATTAAATGGCTAAGCATCAGTCACTACTAATACTCATTTTTTATTTCAATTTAACTAAAATTAAAAAATAAAATTTACTCACATAACTTAATTTTGTAGTGAAAAGATTGTGTATACAGATTAATGTTGATTTAATAGCCGTTTTTTTTCATACTAGGTAGCACCCCAGTTGTTCAGCAGTAAGTCGGAGGGCTTATAATGCTAAAAGTTAGGTTTTGATACTCATGGTGAGCAGAGCACAGATAGCCTATTATGTAGCTTTGTGCTTAACAATAAACAAACATACTAGGCAGAAGGATTTATTTTCTGTCCTGGTGTATAGAAATGTAATGAATTTTTATTGTAATTTTAAATCTTGTGGTGCAATATTTTTATTATTTAACTTAAGTTACAGCAAGCATATAATTTGACTTTGTTGGTATTCTAGTAATTATGAAACACGAGTTAAAAATAATAATATATAAATCAGGATAATGAATATTCTCTGTAGGGTAAAAGATTTACAAAAAAACTGACCAGGATTTGGATTTGACCCAGTATATGCAGGTGGGGGTTAAAGTGGACATGCTATGAATTTTTACAGCGTGTCATTCAATGTAGTATTGTATATTTCATGTCAGAGTTGTTAACTTTTCATTTTACCCTACGTTGCTAATTTATCAAAGTTCACAGTAGAGTAAATACCAGATACATTATACAAGGATACTAAAAAAAAAATGTAGATGTGAATCTTGGAGATAAATGCAATGTACAAACTATAGAATTGACAAAAGTAGTTTTCTTCTTCACCTTGCACACCAACTTGTCAGACTGATGTCATCAATTCACAGACGTAACTTGAATACACTTTTTTGTGACACATTTGATTTTCTATGCACAACAAGCTTGTACATTTTACTGAAAGTTTCCACATTTTGTGTAGATACACTTAGTAAAATTAGAATTGGAGTCATATCTGTAAAACCATGAATGAAAAGTTTTTGAAAATACACATTTTGGTTCAAGTCTGTCTGTGTTTTTGGGCAGATCAAAGTTCTGACATATAATGAAATTCAATATAATTTAGCCTTTCGAGTTCCTCTTCAGTTCAATAATTCAAACAGCTCACTTAAGCTGTTTAATTTGTAAATAAGTTAGTTTTTCTTATAGATTCTTAGTTTCACATCAGTTAGCATGACATTACTTACATGTACTAGTTTATCAACTGATTTTTATGTTTGTAATTATTTGTGTTCATTTAAACTTCTAGGGACATTAAGTGGTTAGTGATGTAGTTAAGTGATATTTCAGCTCATTCTAGTTTGTATTCAACATACAAGTTTCTGTTTTGGGAACTTTACTTCAATTTGTGCCATGAGAGAAAAGGGAAGCTTCAGTAAAGTATATAAAAAAAAATGTGAATTAAGATTGAATGAAAACTTTTAATGTCTAATGTTAAATTCACAAAAATTCCATATTTCTGGGTAATGAAAACTACAGTATACGATACGAAAATACATCAACTCCAACATTTCATAAGAAACCTGTTGTAGAAAATCAGTGGTGACCCCTATTGTAAACTGATATCAAACAAATCATCAGAAAGATGTCATCAACCTATCATGGGAAATCGGCAATGATGGCTATTTCATGATGATATAAAACAAGTCATCAGACAGATGTCATCGACCTATCATGGGAAATCGGCGATGATGGCTATTTCATGATGATATAAAACAAGTCATGAAAACTGTATAAAGCCTCCTTTACTGTAACCTGCATTCACATACTTTTATAAAACACTTGTCTTTTGTAGTTAAACCCTCCAAAAATTAGTTGCTTTTGATGCCACTGGTAACTAGTAAAAAAGAACAAATCCTCCCAGAATGCCACACTTTGTTGTTTTAACCTGAGTGACCTGAATCGGTACATTAGTGATAACCATGAGTTACATAAGCAATGATTTTAAAATGCATATATTTTTCTGTGGATTTTAAATCCATCAAGATCACTGATGAGAATGTTTTTTTTTAAAGTGTTAGAATTATTAAGACAAGTTAAAGGAAGGAGATACACTTTCTATAAACAATGTGGTAAGTTAACCAAAACCTTAGCCATTTCACTTGTAGAATCATGGGGTATTATACTAGGACTTCAATAGTTAACGTTTCCTTGAAAAAGATAATGTTAAATTTTGCATATATTACAAAAAATATATTCGACTTGTAAACGATATTTTTTCCCAAAGTAAACAGTGTATCATATTTTTACATTCTTGTCTTGACTAGGTTTATAACTTGTGTGACTGTTTCCCCAGTCTTTAAATTTTTTTGAACACCAGCAAGTTCTCCAGAGAAGACAGTACAGAATTTAGGTTTTAGATATAATGTGCTGATTTTTATGAAACATATACAGAAGGAGCAACATTACGTTGTGAAATTCATACTTTGGAGTTGCAGCTGCCAAAACTTTGTAGACTACTTGTGAAACATACCGATGTCTACCCAGGTTTTTCACTTGTGTTATTTACAAGTGGTCTCCGTCACAGAAGACTACGGGTAATCTGATGACAATCCTGTTGGAAGGGCCTAGTCAACTAGGCTTAAAGTACAACTAGGTTTTCATGAATAACGACTGTCAGAATTAAGTTTTAGTAAGCTTCCAAGCCTCAGTGGAATATATATGTATATTAATAAGGTAAGACTTTGTTTTTTTTGAATAGCTGTCCCTGAAAAGTTTTAATCAATGTGTACATGTGATGTTTTACCTCGTACATAATCCTTGATTACCCATATGTTCATGGTAGACATTTTTTAAACTTTAACACAACCTTAGGGTGACCAGACATCCAATTTTTTTGTTAGTTTATCCCAGTGTCCTGAGAACTTTTCTTGGGATGCAAAAAATGTCTCGGTTTTATGGTAAAGACATCAAACTTTCAATCACATTAAGTTAGGCCTAGTTGACTTCCTCATTGTCGTAACACGTACTGTCTTGCTAAACTCTTTCAAAAGTTCTGTCTGTGTGTGTGTGGTGAAGAGTGTTTTTTTCAGATGTCTTTGAAAGCAACTTCTATTTTTTTTTGAGAGCACACGGTTGCAGGTCAGACATTAAGAATCACACTGGCAAAAAAAAAAAAGCAAAAGAACTATTTTGAAATTAGGGGCAATGGCTGGGCTGTTTTGGGTTTGGAAATCTGATCACCCTCTCTTCAAAGATGATGAGAGATGTAAAGATCAGTCCTACAGGTGCCGTTGTCAACTTGTCATTATGGTCAACAAGAACCTTATGACTGTAATGAAAGTAGGTATTGCGTTTTGTTAAAAGTGGGATCATGAAAATAATTTTTAAGGAAATCTTGCAGGGAAGATTTTTATGACCAGCACATTCCAGAAATAATCAGGGAATTATCGAGAATAAAACTTTCTGTCATAGTTTCACAACTGATTTTTCTTTTTCTCAATATCTTTATACAAATGCATCTAGAAAAACTGTTTCTACACATATGCAGTGGTGATCTATTACATATCTGAAGATCTATCTTAACTTTCTAAACCAGTTAATTTTTTGCACGTTTTGCCAGTATTATTTTCATGATTTCCTAATAATTATCACCACACCTTATAAAATTTCAATTTTCTTAATTTTGTGGATAATGACATGGTTTGGATTAGTTTTCAGCCAAAGAGTCATAAATGTTGACGGATGCTTGGGTAGTACAATCGGTATTTTCAGCCAGATGCTTGCAGCATCCACTTAGGTTTAAAAAGAGTTAAAGTTCAGGTGATGACTAGCTGCATCATAGGTTGGCTATCACATTTCTTTGGTCCATAACAATGGTCTACAATACCATCTTCCACTCTTAACTGACTATACAAGTGCTAGGTATGTGTATCGGTACTGCATTCAACACGTTATCTTGCTGTTTGGCAAGATGCACCCAAGCTGGTAATTCATTTGATATTTATCAAGTCCTGATTAGCTACATGTGATGTTCATCCACAATGCTTGTATGGTTTGTCATCAATGTTTTTTTTACTGTGGTATAGTGGCCAGAAATGGACATTCAACAAATGAATGAGATAACCCAATGACATTCCCATGCTGCTGACCTGGATAATGTACAATTAGTATTCTTACAGCATCATTATCCAATGTACAACAAAGTAGCAACACAAAATTCCATAACTTATGACTGGTCTTGGGTGTTTTACCTGGTTAAAGTAAGGCAAAATATTATTTTCAATAACCTCCCATGACCTTTTACATCTGTCCTTTCCTTCTTTTTATTTATTTGACCTATCCCACAGTCTTTTTATAATTTGAATATATTAAAATTGTATGCAAATATAGTATGCAATATATTTAATATCCAAAGACAACTATAGCTGGAACAAATATGCATAAAACCAACTACTGTGTAAAAAATCCAAAACTTTTCACGGATCATTGATAAATTTCTCAGATACAGTTCAGTCTCCATTAATTTCAACAAGCCAGAGCCATTACATGCAGTTAACTGTCCTGCATTTTATGCAGCAAAAGTGGATCGTATTACAACAGGATGTTTTAAATCCTACACCCAGTGACCTGCTAAGGCACATTTACAATAAGCTCTGTCCCTTGCTGCATAGATGGTACAGCTATGGCAACTAGACTTGAGAAATGTTGTCTCCAAGAGATACCATGGCATCTAGATTATAAAACCATGTGGTGCCCATGTCAACAGATTGTCAATATTACTGTTAGGTCTTGATGGTTATTGCCAATCATTGAGACTGTCCAGGAGCAGAATGAGACATAGGAGCTGGTGTCTTATGGCTTCAGTGTCCAGTTATGTAACAACCTTGAACTGTGCTGCCACAGAGACAACCACAACCAGAGACATAACATTATTGAGATCAACAAAATGCTGCATGGGGTTACTTAGCAGATCCTCTAAAATGTTGTCAATGAGGGTTTCCTCACAATCAGAGGGTATCATGCTCAGGAAAGCTTTCCTATGTAAACTCCTCATAGAGCCATATCTTTGAACCTAACCCTATGTATTGTTTGATTTACTGTAGGGTTGTATCCATGGCTAAACTGAATGATGAATATATCCCAGTTTTTCACATCCAGACGCACTAGGACATTGATCACTGAACCACCCAAACTTAGTATCTCAGGTATACTATTATCTATCTGTATATTGTTGCAACAGTCCAGTGGACCACAGAATGTCTCAAGTAACATAACTTGGAATGGTTCAGTGGACCACAGAGTATCTCAAGTAACATGGCTTACAACAGTTCAGTAGACCACAGATTGTCTCAAGTAACATAACTTACAATGGTTCAGTGGACCACAGAACATTTCAAGTAACATAACTTAAATGGTTCAGTGGACCACAGAATGTCTCAAGTAACATAACTTACAACAGTCTAGTAAATCACACTCTCAAAGTAACATAACTTACAATGGTTCAGTGGACCACAGATTGTCTCAAGTAACATAACTTTACAATGGTTCAGTGGACCACAGAATGTCTTGAGTAATTTATGTACATTACAAAACACAGATGATTTTTTTATGTTTAATCTACTTGACATAATTTAAGTTTCTACTGTTTTCAATACATATAGAAAACCATGAAATCCATTAATGTGCATTTTTCTATCTTTATTGCTAACTGTAAGTTTTGCCTAGTTGTTATTTAAATTCAGTTCCTCTATTCACGTACCTTTGGTGAGGATTCAGTTACCTACATTGTAAAGTTCTTTGTTTATTGTTTCGAGTTAAAAGTCTCCTCCCCTTCTTCAAAGAATGAACTTGTACTCACAGTTCAGGTAATTGAATTTTATTGAAACTTTCACACTCCACTGTATAACTTAGCTATGATATGTGTAGTTCATATGAGTTTCCACTGCTATTTATACAAGTTTTAAAGGCTTTAACAGTGTGAATGAATATTGATTCGTTTTGTCATATCTGCATTGTTTGTTTACAGAAATACTTGGTAGTTTGGAAAGATGTCTAGAATAACAATTGTTGTACCAGTTTACTATATTTTCACCATAAACTCATTAAATGTCAAGGTAAAATTCATACGCTCAGCCAATTTGAATCAGAAAGGATTAATTTGAGTAAAAAAAAAAATCAAAAAATTATTACTAATTTAAAATGACTAGAGTTTATGCTACAGCACAGATCAGAAAATGTTACAATTTCTTAATATACATAGTCTTGACGAGCAAAGTTACACTATATTAGCAACTATTATTTATAGTAGATGATTTTTTTTTTTTGCTGTTCTATCAACATTTGTCCTGCAATACATATTAACAAGCAGCAGTGCCAAGTTTTCATAACTACTAACTTGTAGTCTTAGCACTAGTTTTACAGTCTTACAAGGCTAAAATCTGGGGTTTGGCTCCCCCACCATGGGCAGAGTTCAGATAGCTCAATGTAACTAATTTGTAAATTTTGGGGTGTACATTTTTGCCTTCATGAGAGATAAATACCTGTAATATTTTTAATGTAAAAAGATCTATAAAGTATACTTATAAACTTTCAAGTGTAGTCATGTTGTGGGTTTTTCATGAGATTATGATTAATTAAATAAGAACAATTATTTCTTAAAGCAGACAAAATTGCTTCAACATAATAGACAGAAATAGTTCTTAAATTAAGACTGAAAATTCAAACATATTCTAGTTTATTTTGACATCAGAAGTTGATTTTTGTGGATAGTTGCCACACACACACACTGACATAATATTTAGAAACACAATAGGTCAATGGTATCAGCTGAATGAGAGCAATTTGAACAGACTTATTTTATTTACACATTTTCAGTGTCATCAAATAGACTGCTTTCAAGAAAAACCTGTTTTAGAGTCTTATTACCCTTTGGCTACTCTGTATATTATGTTGAAAAACAATTTCTTCTACTTTATCTTAATACCAAGTAGCTTAAGGTGCATTATTTCTGCCAGGTACATTTTGGTACTTGCAGTATTGGTTTCCATTTTTACATTTGCTGGGCTCAGAATTGAATCTGTGACCTCTCACAGACCAGGTGAGTGCTCCGTCAAGTGAGATAAACGACGACCTGTCACAGGTCAGTTGAGTGCTCTGTTTAGTTAAATAAACGACGACCTCTCACAGACCAGGTGAGTGCTCCGTCAAGTGAGATAAACGATGACCTCTCATAGACCAGGTGAGTGCTCCGTCAAGTGAGATAAACGATGACCTCTCATAGACCAGGTGAGTGCTCCGTCAAGTGAGATAAACGACGACCTCTCATGGGCCAGGTGAGTGCTCCGTCAAGTGAGATAAACAAGGACCTCTCGATAGACCAGGTGAGTGCTCCGTTTAGTTAAATAAACGACGACCTCTCACAGACCAGGTGAGTGCTCCGTCAAGTGAGATAAACAATGACCTCTCATAGACCAGGTGAGTGCTCCATCAAGTGAGATAAACGATGACCTCTCATAGACCAGGTGAGTGCTCCGTCAAGTGAGATAAACGATGACCTCTCATGGGCCAGGTGAGTGCTCCATCAAGTGAGATAAACAAGGACCTGTCACAGGTCATTTGAGTGCTCCATCTAGTTAAATAAACGACGACCTCTCACAGACCAGGTGAGTGCTCCATCAAGTGAGATAAATGATTAACCCAGTAGTAATTGCTACCAAGGCATTTTTTAACTACTCAAATGACTACATTCTTCCCAACTCACACACACACAAAAAGACACATTCTTGTAATTTATGTGAGATCTGTTGGATGACCACAAGTCAAGTGCAGATTCTTTTGAGGTTTGTGGGACAGTTTTGCTGTGGTTACTTAATGACTATTTTCTCAGCATGGATTCAAACTCGAGAACTCTTGGACACCAGGCAAGTTACAACAGCAGCATTTCTAATTGTTTTCCATATGAAATGCTCTTTATGAACAAATACATTTTTATTCACATGAAAAAAAAAATCAAATTCTTAGCAGAAAACATCAGAAATAAAAACTTTTAATTTTCATTTTTAGTACAGTTTTCAAATACAAGTTGCAAAAAAAACTAGTTAATATCTGTGTTGTTACATTACGAAGAAAGACTACAGACCTGCAATATGTGAGTAATTAAAAAAAAAAACCGTGTCATCACAGAATATTCTTGCCGTAGGATAGAATTATATAAGATTTGGTTAGAGTATCCTTAAGAATAATTTAGATTCTTTTGATGAATATAAATTTTTAAGTTGACATGAAAGACTCGAGACATTCTTTGTTTACAGAACACTATTGGCTTTCATTACAAACATTCAAGCAAACACACTGATAAATGTTTCTTCTCTCTCTCTTTCAATACAAGTTCATTAATAATCTGCTCTTAGTTTTATCCTAATTGAATTGTAGTTTCATACTATTGATTTAATTCAAACGGAATAGTGTTTAGACAAAGCTCTGTTTCTTAGATTTAAAGCAGTTTGTTTCTTATTACACCAATGCATCCTAGTGTTTAAATCCTTATTCTGTCCAGAAAGAAACTCACAATTACATAATTTTCCATTTTCATTTCTGTATGTGAAATGTATCGTGCTTTTTTTTTTTTCTTAATGAGTTGTTACTAATCTTTCAATTACGATTATACTTACTGCTATGCACATACCAAGAGTAATAAGTGTAATCATAATTAAAAAATTAATATAGATATATCCAAGATAAAAGGAATTCCAAAACTGAAAGTTAAATAAGATTTTGCAGATGTAATAAAAGTAAAGCTACTTGGATTTTTTTCACAATTGTCAGAAAAGTAACTTTTTGATATATATTTTAAACTGATATCACAATTAGTTTAGAAAAACACTTAGTAAGTAAATATTTTGCATTAACATGTTATTTTTGGTATCATATACTGAATATTATTAGTTTACTTTTCATAATAAAGAAATTACTAATTCAATAACTTGGCCAGTACCATCCCGAGAATCATATCAGGGGTATGTACAGTCAAAAATGGATGCAAATGCTAATGTACATGGTCAACTAAAATATCTAACTTCTTTTATAAAAGAGTAAGTATACATTTACAGAAAACTAAATATGGAACATTGCTTAAGCAGCTCTTGGGTGAATTCCCAAAAATGGCAGTGGCTATTAGCTCTAGCAACAAACTTGTACAGAGGTTGGTTAAGGCACATTTAAGACAAATGGCTGAAAAAATTTGGAATACATGTGGTCAGTCTATAACTTCCAAAGATTAAGGCCAACATAATAAAACATGGTATCTGAGTAATATTACAAACAGCATTCAGTTGCTGTATTGTACAGATGCGCAAGAAGGAAGTAATTTTAACATCGTATCAAACTTTCAGTTGCAGTTAGCAGTATTTGTATTTGTATTGTAAAAATCTGAAAGGACATTTATCAATACATTCGACTTTACGGCTGTTTCGGCCATATTTTGAATGTCAGAAAATAACTTAAAATTGGAGTGAAAGAGAGAGGGAGTGACCCTAATAATGTACACAACACTAACACAAAGCAACATATCTGTGTGGAATATTATTAGATACCAGATAGGTTAGTGTAATACTTGACTTACACGGGACGTGACACAGAGATGAAAATAAAACCCTCAACTATTCTATTGTTTCATTCTTAATGATAAAAAGTAGACAGTAAATACTGTGTACTGGCTGGCATGTAGTGGAATAGTGGTGTAAGAGCTTATCTCTTAGTGTAGTGTCCCTCTCACTAAGTCACTTCTAAAAAATAATTAAGATCCTTTTTCAGCTTCCAGTATTTGACATGATGTGCTCAACTTTAACGTAACACTCTGGTCTTCATGTAAATATTCATCCTTTTCACATGCATGTCAATACTGTTTGTTGTTAAAGAGATGATCTGTTAAACAGCCAGATCGTTTCCTTATAAAGGTGGGGGGCTTTTTATTTACTCAGAATACAAATTATAATAATCCACCTGAATAGTATGTGTGATGTTAATATTTTCAAAATACCTTAATTTTTGTTTCCATTATTATTGCATGAAAGTTCAAGTATATCTACAAGCTCTGACCTAGCAAAGGAGGGTTACCATACTAAGAGGAAAATACTATAACAACAACAACAAAGTTAAACACAAGATTAAAGCAAATATGAATCATCACACCATTAATACCACATTCTGACTGGAATAACCAATCAGCCACAGCTACATCTGTTTGAAACTTGGCTTTTACAACTACTTGGTAACTAGTAGGTGAACAGTCATGTGGAAAGCCTCTCTCCGTGCGTCTTCCTTCAGAGGAAGTGGGATGATTGTTTTAGCCTTGATGTTGAGAAAGTAGGTTCCCGGTTGCTTTATTTTCTTTGACAAGTACAATACTGCCCCATCTTGTCTGGAAGAGATGTTCAAAAGTTACTTTTGTGGCTAGAATACATTACACAACAGAGATTAAAATTGATTTAAAGTTACTTTATAAAATTAAATATGCTTACAAAAAGAGTAAATCAGTTTCATCAAATCTCGTAGAGCTTACAATCCTTCCTTATATTTAAATAAAACCTAAAAGAAGACAGTAGTAAAATACGTTATAACTGAACTACCTGGTAACCAGTTGAAATAATCCATCAGTGTTACTGTTGTTCGATATCTCATACTTTTCATTGTCTTTCAAAAAAGTGATAATGGGATGGATTTGAAGAAGTCGGAGCTTTGGACGAGCGGCAGAGACTGGAAGTTTAACAATTATTGGTTGGTCCATTGCTTGTGTCATATTAGAAATATTTTGAGACTTTTGCCACTGCCTCTGTAAGATTAGAAAATAAAGACAATGTTTTGAAAGATGAAATATTTAAAACAAACAACTAGATTTTGTGTCTTGTAAATAAATGTATATTCCATTAACAATATTTGTTATTGATACCATTATCATATTATTACATTTAATTTTTTAAACTTAAAGATTTTTTTCCACTGTTAGTTTTAGGACTAACCTAAGTCTCTTAATCTGGCTGAACCTTGCATGATGTTACTTGAACTATGATTGCAAAACATCAATAACAGTAAGGGTACCCATGCGATGATTCAGTATATTATTTTAATTACTTTTTTATTAAGATACTGTATATCCTTAGTTAAAAAGTATATAAAATTAGCTACTGTAAGAAATTTCTGATCTTATAGTTGGCTTAATCGGAAGTTACTGATAATATTTATAATAGCATCAAAACTCAATAAATGAGCTAACAAACTACAAAAAAAAATTAAATCACCATCATATAATAAATAAGTGAATCATTACTGATTTAAAGAGTGTAATACATGTAAATAGCATGCCACTATAGATAATGGACATCACTGATAAATGTTGAACCAACTAAGTACTGATATTAGAGCAACATTATTATTGATATAATAATAAGATTAAGGTATTCAATTTCACACCCGCTTCATTATCTTTTAAATTGTATGAAAATTCTAGACCAGGCTTAGTGGTCTTTCAATTAGCTCTGGTACATAGGCATACAATGCTTTTTATACCTTTTTACTGAACAGTAGAATTATTGTTTGTAAGTTTATATAAAGACTGTTGCCTTGAGGTTACAACCTCCCTTAAGTTTGAATGGGAATGACTAGCCACGTGCATGGCACTAGTCACTCTGGGTAAGCCTAACATTCCGGAGTTGGCTAAGAAACCTTAGATTTGGTCAGTTTATCATTGAGAGAACAGCCCAGGTCCAGTCACACATACACTCTGATTTATATTCCATCCAACCACTTTATTCCATTTTCAGAAATATTTTTTGGAATCTCCCATAATTCCATGAACCTATCTTATCATTTCAGGACATATAAGTTTTACCTGAGAATACCATACACATTCATACAAGTTTCATGCTAGCCACCATTACACATCTAAAGCTACATATGTTAAAAAACTTTTTTTTACTTCTTTCCAGCCATTTAATGTTGACTAAATTGTCAATTTCTGGTCAATAATATATGGTTACAAATGAAATATTTAACAGAACTTTTTCATGTATACAAATATGAAATTTAATAACTTTGTAAAAACAATCTGTCAGTTATCTAGAAATAAAAACTTGATGGTTCAAACTTAATGACAAATACCATTTCCGAAGTTAATCGTTTGAAAAATTGCCATTTTTTCCCTGCCAAATCTCTTTTGCTTCGTCTCCCATCAGAACCACAAGCGTAGCAACCCTCTGTGGAGATTATCTTGTCCGTGGAAGGAACGTAACGACCAGTTTCAGGAATGTGCTGCTGATAAGGATACTGTGCAAGTCTGTTATCTCCGTAATCACCAGGGCCCGGAAGAAATTGTCCACCATTAATAGGAAGTAGGCCATTAACATACGCTTCTCCACCATTGGCCAAAGGACGTTTTGTTCCAAACGACTGAAATGTTGATGTGGTCACACAGTGTCTGTGACATAAAACAAACATACTTGCTGATATATTAGGCAACAAACCTAATAGTATAGCAATCTTAGAATGGTAGTATCAGTCACCATTAGGGTGATAATATGAAATGATAAAAATTGGTAATTGAATATATTAGGTAGAGGTTTTAGCCCAAGTTATTTTTTTGTTTGTAGTTAAGCCCAATGCTATACAAAGGGCTATCTGTGCACTACCCACCACGGATATCTATCTAGTTTCTAGCATTGTAAGTCTGCAGACATACTACTGTGCAACTGGGGGACTTTTGCAAAAGTTTTTGTTTGTTTGTTGATGTGCGAAATTAATTGTAATTGTACTGTGTCCACTTTGGGTATCTACCAAAACCAGTTTTTTAGCGTAATAAGCCCTCACCCCTACTGCTGAAAAAAAAAGAAGACTTAATTGGGATAAATACACCTGAATACATTCGTGAACACTTTTAATAAAATAGAAAACTCGAGAGTGAGGTGAGTACACATCATGGTAAAACATACATCTACAGAATGGACATATTAATATAAATACTTAAGAGTTCTTTCTGAACCTTGACAAGTCATACAGGAAAATGTGTAATATTTCTGTTCAGGTACTATATTGTTTGTTTTTTTTTGCACACATACTATTACTAATAAAATATCAAAATTCCATAAACCAGTTAAAATGCACCATTAGAAATTGTTGTAAAAAATAACTAAAACGGTAATCTATATCAGTATTATTTATTGTGAAAATTTGTTTCTATTAATATAAGCAGCAATGGGTGTGGTTAGGCTACCGTGCTAAATATAGCCAAATTCTTTAAACAATAGCGGCTTCAAAATGGTTAATGTAAGTTATATAGGTGATTAAATTTTTCTGGACTTTACCATTCTTATCAAACTGTGTAAGTATGTATTAAAAGAAGCTTTACCTTATCCAAAGTTAAAATACCATAACTTGAGAAATGATAGTGAAACAAAGCTCACAAATGTTATTGAAAACATCCAATTGTACTCATTTCAAAGTAGGGAATATTTAAATTTCGTATTATAAAAAAAGAAACTTATTATTTTATTGGTTTGTTTGTTCCCTCTATTTATTTATTTTACACAAAACTATGATTACAGTTGACCAAGACTACTTACACTTACCCTTGCCCAATTCTTTGGTATCCATCTGGACACAGACATATATAGTCATTTGCTCCATTAGGAACGCAACCATCAGTACAGGAACTACCATGGCAGGGAGTACCACCACCACCACCAAGTCTGCTACCATCTATAATAAAATGTGTTAGTTACGTGCTACTTATTGCTCTGAATTCTTTGTGAAACATTAACAACAGTTGAGGTTATAATCTCTGTTTTACTCACCTATACACTGGTTCCAGTAGTAATGTAGAACAAACCCTGGTGGGCACGCACATCGGTAAGTTCCTTCAAGGTTTTCGCATCCATACTGGCAGCGTCCATCATGCAGACACTCATCTGAATCTGTTGACAAAATAAGCCTTTTCAAAGTCAGTCTAATATTATATTATATTCATTAGTTATAAAAATATCAATATTTTGATATCGATAAGGATGCAGTAAGAAAAGGCATGGAATTGATTAAAAACCATTATATGTTATAAAAGTATTTTCCACTGCCAGAACTCCTTACAAATATTATATACAACAACAAACTCAAAACCACCACAAAGTGAGGTGTAATATTAGTAAATCCTCAATAATTACTCAAACACAGCAAATCTTCAAAAGGTTCACATTCAACAATATTAGCTATTGTACTTAAAGACTTCTGTACACATATGGTGGACAAGCAGAAGTTCTCCAATAAACATTTTCTGGCCTACATGGCAAACTTGTTAAATAATCATCCAAACAGAGAAGGTTAAGCTGGCAAAGTAGGCCTGTGATGGTTTTATTGTCTTGAAATGTTTATATGTTTCACAGTAATTCCTTTATGCTGAATCCAAAAATGATATCCATTTCTCTCCATCACGTACAGATTTTTCACAAAACATCATAATGCAATACATAAAATAGAAAACACAACACGTAGTTTTGAGACTAAGAGACGTAGATTTCACACATACACAAAAAAAACAGGATGATTGAGGATGGATATTCACTTGACATCAATGTTCTTCCCTTTTCTTCAGTTTGTTTGTATACTTGCTAACAAACATAATAATAAAAAATTTTCATTGTGGTAAACGAAATTATATTTTGATCTAAGTAAGAGTTTTTTTTCTTCCTGACTTGTCAAAAATCCTTATGTGATAGAAAAAACATTAACGTTATTTTCAAAATCTGTATAGCTGAATTATGGAAAAAAACATTTAAATTTCATATTGCAATAAGGAACTTTTGTTTTGTAAGATAAAACAGTTTATAACCTCTATTTATGGTGTTCTTCTTTTACACAGAAACGTGACTAAAGCATGTGTTATTGTAAAATTTACATTGTTTTCAGTGTAACTTTATAAGTAAAATTGTATCTTGTCCTTGTTAAATATAAATATTGATGTGTATCAGTCTAATTCGTGATTTTTAGATGAACTTTTTATTTGTAAATTGTCTGAAAGGTTTTATACTTTGTTTTTTTATTAGAAAACATATTAATTACACTGTGAGTAGCTCTATATAAATACATGACAAATATTACAAACCTATATCTAATAATCTGTTGCTTTAAATCATTAATCGCGAAAAACAAAAATCACAAGCATAACACATTTTCAATAACCTACTATGTCTTTAGATGATCTGACCTAAAGTTATCAAACATCTTTAATTACCAAATAAATAAAGAAATAAGTAGTGAATTTATATATTCATATGAAACAAGCAGTTTACCACTGTATTAAGTAATTTTGAAAAACTAGTGCCTGCTTATTAGCAGCCTTTAACAAACACCAAACAGTGTCCAAACACAGATTGGTATAAAGCAGGGAAAGTGAAAAAATGATAGCTAAAACAAACACTCACCAATACACATTGTTCCTGATGGATCAGTAACGTAGCCTCGTGGGCAGATGCACTTGAAACTTCCTGGAATGTTTCGACAGGTTCCAAGAGGAGAGCACAAATGAGGCTGTTCCACACATTCATTAATATCTGGAGAACACCATAAAACAAACCTAGTCACAAACCTATGTCCACACATTCATTAATATCTGGAGAACACCACAAAACAAACCTAGATCCACTCATTCATTAATATCTGGAGAATACCACAAAACAAACCTAGTCACAAACCTAGATCCACACATTCATTAATATCTGGAGAATACCACAAAACAAACCTGGCCACAAACCTAGATCCACACATTCATTAATATCTGGAGAACACCACAAAACAAACCTGGCCACAAACCTAGATCCACACATTCATTAATATCTGGATAACACCACAAAACAAACCTGGCCACAAATGTAGATCCACACATTCATTAATATCTGGAGAACACCACAAAACAAACCTATGTCCACACATTCATTAATATCTGGAGAACACCACAAAATAAACCTGGCCACAAACCTAAATCCACACATTCATTAATATCTGGATAACACCACAAAACAAACCTAGTCACAAACCTATGTCCACACATTCATTAATATCTGGAGAACACCATAAAACAAACCTAGTCACAAACCTAAATCCACACATTCATTAATATCTGGATAACACCATAAAACAAACCTAGTTGAAAAGTCAACTATGTATCTTGCTTACCAGGAGAAGACTATAAAATAATTTCAGGTGTAAAGCAAGATGTTAGATTTACACACATGTACTACTTACTGGAACTTAAGAAAAGCTTTACATACGAATGAAGGGAAGATTGTTTTCAAATTTTGAACTTATACTTGTAGCAGGAATGCGGGGAATATATGTGCCTATAAAGATATTTTTCTTGTACTTTAGTAAACAGGTTCAATGTATCAAAAGTCACTTCCACCATGAGAAAGACAATTTAAATATTGCAAAATCTTGTGCAAAACTGTTTGAATATGATTATGGACAATGACTTTTATATCTATAGGTACCGCATTGTTTGACTTTAACATCATCAAAACACACCAAATGATTGTATCTATTGTATTCTGCATGAACAAGTTGTTCTATAAAATTTAGAAAAGAGCTAAAATGGGATAGAAAAAATATAACGTTTAAAACGTTTCAACACTGTTAATGTGGCATCATTAGGTAGTTGGCACAACTAAACACGCCAATGTCAGAAACATAACTTTGAGTTTAGTATAAGTATAAACAACTCCTTGCATTATATTTATTATAGATTTGTATTCCTTTATTAAAACAGCTTCTTTTATTTTATATTTATTAATATTAGATTCTCGATAAATAATGTTCATTTTATTTTCACTACAATGTTCTGTATCTTTTATTATTACACCCTAATATTAAATTTACTCATGAGAATGAGGGTAACTTATATTTTCTAAATGTCATGGTTAGTAGG
>NW_013667205.1:34888-56528 GCF_000517525.1 Limulus polyphemus
TAGGGTTAATAATGCTTTTAAAATGAAGGTATTTAGCAAGGAAACATATACTGAGCTTTACTTGAATTGGTTGTCAGCTCCAATTCAGGTTTCAAAAAATAGGGATTATAAAAACTTTATTGCTGTTGCAAAAACTAATTACAGTTCAAAAGAAGGGTTAGATAAGGAAGTAAATGATTTTTTATCTGGAAACTGTATTGGTGAAAAGGAATGAATATCCTATTAGTGTGATTAGAAAATAATTAACAACTGATAGCTTGTGAGAAAATTCATTCAGATGATATGGTTTATTGTGTAATTCCTTAAGTACCTACCTAGTTTATCAACTTTCATTCCTACTTTTGTAAAATCACTGTAATTATGGTAGTCTGAGCCAAAGTATGGTAAAAGTTTTTAAACCTTATGTAACTCAGTTTTTGTAGTTTTGACTTTCTTGTTTCAATACTTTTTGTAGTGTTAAAACTTTCTATATTACCACAGCTAGCTAGGTTACATGTATATCAATCCCTACTTGTAATTATAAAATTAAAAAATATTTTATTGTATTTGGTTCCTTTTTATTAGCTATATTTTTGTGTACCAGAAATACCAAGCATGGAGTATGCATATATCCAATTCGATTTTATTCCTCATCACAATCTCTACCAACCTACCCTCAAATCTAATTATACACCCAAAGTAGCACATCATCCATTATATATATATATACACATTAGTATCCTTTTTGGTGTAAGAAAGGAATCACTGGGATCCCCAGATGGAAAAGTTCTGTGAAAGAATTAAGAGTTCATCATTTTTTCTTACACTTGTCTGGAAAAGTCACTTAGATAAAAATTCGTTGGAATAGTGAAATTTTTATTCACTCCATAAACACATGTAAAGCAATCTCTATAGTTATATTTTGGTAATTCAGTTGCTATTTCTCAAGTCCTGATTGTAATTAGCTACTTGCTGTATCTGTCCACAATGCTCATTTGGTTTGACATCAATGGTTTTCATTTCTGTACAGTGGCCAGAGCTAGACATTCAACACATTATCTTGGTGTTTGGTAAGTTACACCCAACCTATATTTTCGTAATTCAGTTGCTATTTCTCAAGTTCTGATTATCTATGTGCAGTGTTTGTACACAATGCTTATATGGTTTGTCATCAATGGTTTTTTTTTCTGTGGTATAGTGGCCAGAAATGGACATTCAATAAATGAACAAGATAACCCATTGATATTCCCATGCTGCTGACCTGGATAATTTACAATTAGTATTCTTACAGCATCATTATCCAATGTACAACAAAGTTCCAACACATAATTCCATGACTTATGACTGGTCTTGGGTGTTTTATCTGGTTAAAGTAAGGCAAAATATTATTTTCAATAGCCTCCCATGACCTCTTACATCTGTCCTTTCCTTCTTTTTATTTATTTGACCTATCCTACAGTCTTTTTATAATTTGAATATATTAAAAGTATATCCATGAAATAATCCTAGTTAATATTCACACATTTTATAGGTGGTTTTAATTGGGCGATTTTTATGGCCACTATTTTGTTTCATCACGATTATTACTATTAAGTACGACCATACTTAATGATATGGATATTTTTTATTACTTGAAGTGAATAAAACAGTCATTACTCCAGTAATATAGAAAGACAGATTATTATTTTTGTTAGTGTGTTATGTAACTATTGTACTCTTAAAAAGAAAAACAGTATATAATTATATGTTAAACAGATGAATGCACAAGTTTCCCCACATCCCTCAAAAGACATGTAAGCTCTGTAAAAATGTGCAGTGTTTCTCTTTACTAAATCATGGAAATGTTAGCTAGAAACTGACCTATACACCTGTTTTCCAATTTCTTGTAACCTTCAGGACAAGTACAATGATAGCTTCCAGGAGTATTTATACAGCCATGCTCACAGTCATGTTGGCCTGTGATGCATTCGTCAATATCTAGAAATAACAGAAACTCAAGTTACTCCATAAACATTACATGACTCTTCATTAAGTTTACAAACGATTACTACAACTGAAAATAACATTGTTAACCACTGTGAACAATAAACTGAGGATCTAACCTTGGATCACAATACTCTCATAGCATGTTGCTGTTCATAATTAAATTTGTGTAATAACTTCATATTTACTGCTCTAATTGTACAAGAACTATACTTTATAAAGTCCAATGGTGTACCTTTGATACAAATGGGAAATGTTTCGATTCAGTGGATCTTTTTTAAAAATTAACGTACAAGTTTTTTCTATTTAAATTAAATATATTCATACATTAAAGATACATTATATTTTCTTCACCAATCGTTGTCAAAAGAAACTACTAGCTTACCTAGAAGAGAGAACAAATATTTCTTTGTCAAACTACTTTAATAAAAGGTTACTTTGAACTAAAATATTATCCTATTTACCAGTTGTTTTGATAACATGTTTTGATACTTGTGCAAGTTTTACTGTTCAATATATCCTTAGCATCAACACAAAGTTTTCTCAAGTAGTCTACCTGCAATGAGAAATCACCAATTTACCTTGGCAGGTTTTGCTGTCTTGGTTAAGGCTGTAGCCAGTCGGACAGAGACACATGTAGCTTCCTTCTGTGTTCTTACACGTATACTTGCATGGAGAGGGCTTTTGTTGGCACTCATCAACATCTGAAAACAAAATGTCAGTTTTAAAACAAAATGTCATAAGTCAATAGACAATGAAGTTGCTGAAGTCTGCTAAGGAAGTAACGTGCCTAAATAGATAACGTGCCTGAGTAGGTAACGCACGTTTTCTACTTAGGCACGTTATCTACTTAGGCACGTTATCTACTTAGGTACGTTATCTACTCAGGTACGTTATCTACTCAGGTACGTTATCTACTCAGGTACGTTACCTACTGAGGTACGTTACCTACTTAGGTACGTTACCTACTTAGGCACGTTACCTACTTAGGCACGTTACCTACTCAGGTACGTTATCTACTTAGGCACGTTACCTACTCAGGTACGTTATCTACTTAGGCACGTTTCCTACTTAGATACGTTATCTACTTAGGCACGTTATCTACTTAGGCACGTTATCTACTTAGGCACGTTACCTATTTAGGCACGTTACCTATTTAGGCACGTTACCTACTTAGGCACGTTACCTACTCCTGCACGTCACCTACTCCTGCACGTCACCTACTCCTGCACGTTACCTACTCAGGCACGTTATCTATTTAGGCACGTTACCTACTCAGGCACGTTATCTACTCCTGCACGTTACCTACTCGGGCACGTTATCTACCTACTCCGGCACGTTACCTACTCCGGCACGTTACCTACTCCTGCACGTTACCTACTCAGGCACGTTATCTACCTACTCGGGCACGTTACCTACTTAGGCACGTTACCTACTTAGGCACGTTATCTACTTAGGCACGTTATCTACTCAGGCACGTTATTTACTTAGGCACGTTATCTACTCAGGCACGTTATTTACTCAGGCACGTTATCTAAGTAGGAAACGTGCGTAAGTAGGAAACGTGCGTAAGTAGATAACGTACCTATACAGCTGGTCTTGGTCCGATCGGGTCTATAGCCTCGGTTGCAGATACATCTATAAGAACCCAAGGTGTTTGCACATTGACCATTAGGACAGAGGCTGGGCATGAGTGCACACTCATCAACATCTGGAGTACAGAACAAATAATATGGTTAAAAATTATATTGTTTCTATCTTAACTGTTACTGATATCTACAAAGACAAGTTAATAATCCAAATGACATGACAAAGTAAACTAGTTTGTTTCGTAAAACCCATCTACCAGAAGGAAAATTAAGTTATTGTGTTTTTACACTGAAACAACATTATGATTCCATCATCTTTCTAACTCCTAGGTAAATAGGTTTTTTTCTTAACAGTACTGTTTATAAAGCATAAATGTTATACAAAAATACATCACATTTATAATACTCAATGTATTTTAAATTCAGATAAAGATATTAAAAAAAGTAACTGAGACAGATAAGTAAGATGTTATATGTAAGAGTACTTACTTACCATGACCTATTAAATTATATCCTTGTCCGAGAGGACACAGATCCGTGAAATCTTCTGCAAGATAAATTAAAACAGGTAAGTAGAGCACAAATAAAATTATTATCTATTTATTGTGTCACAGCTGATGATATGGAAAGTGTGAAGTGGTACTATTTGTTAATCATCACTAGACCTAACCTACGTAAAAAACATTAGCAAAATCTATAATACAGTGGGATGCACCAAACATCATAGGGAGCACTGACTGTAAGTGATTTCCTGACTTTCTTAACTTTTATTTTTTTAAGAACGAATGAAGAGGAATTACAGTGATCGTTTTGTTTTTTAATTTCTAATTTTGGGGTATCTCCACTAGTGATGTAGGATCCCCCCCACCCCTTTGATTTTGTCTTAGTAAAAATGCATCAATCTTAGGAAAATATATAAAATTTAATCTAGAACCCAAGAGCTTCCAGGTACGTGAGGCGAGCCCTGGACCACAATCGTAATGGGTGCATCTGTGGCACACATTCCCTTACATCTCTTGATCAAATAAACCTTGCCCTCACACTTTTAATTTGCCTCCTACACACCACTGTTTACCTTAGATTAGTTTTTCATGCATTTATATTCAAATGTTTTACTCTCAAGTCTTTTGGAGTTATATTTTTTGCTGTATGGTCAGGGTTTTGTATATGGGCTGGGATTTTTCTACAGTAGGCATCTGTGATTGGCAATAAATTCGAAAAATAAACAGACAGCACACAATCACTTGTTTTAAAATAATATATTCAAAATAAGTCAAATTTATGTACAAATTTTTTTACACTATAGGATATCACAGTTGTATCTAAAACTCTAAATAATTCTATTTTCTTGTCAAAAGTCCACACAGGATGATTCAATTACTTTAGAATCCAATTGACAAGACGAATTATTTTTCTCTACTCTTATCACAATAGTATCAATGAATAATTCACTTACGTTACCCCATGAGTTACCAAAGTTGTATTCAGAACTTTAAATAATTGTTTCCTTTTCGTCAAAGTCCACACAGATGGGTTCAATTACTTTATAACACACTTTGATAAGAAAAATTATTCTCCTTATCACTTTTAAAATGTGAAGCTCACTTTAAATTATCGCCCATTATGGCAAATCACTCTCACGGTGGCTAACTTCACGTTTTCTAACTTTTTCTGACTGAACTGCATTTGACTTGTGCTCACTTGATCACCTATATTTATATGTTGTTCACTGAGGCCTTGAACTTTCTATAAACTGCATGAGCGATGCTATAATGTAACAATACTGACTTAAAGTAATGAGAAAAACACTGAAGGTTCAAGTAATTTGGCGTCAACAATACTACAACAATTGAACCACGCACACAACATATGACTTAGCGAGTTACACAACCAAACTTGTCATAATTATCACCTTTAAAATCATTACTTATAGCTCTCTTGTTATGAAAATCAAATAATCATTAAATACTAAACCACCAAAAACAAACCAAATAATAACTCTTAATCCAAACAGTGTTGTATATCCAACACTGTTTTTACAATCTGGGAATCTTTCATTTCATAATGTTTATATAGGTTTCCATATTATATTTATAAAATTAGAACAAAATAATCCAATCATGTGATGTATATAAGATTAAGTTATCAATAACAACAAAGAACAGTTAAAAAAAAACACAATATTTACTGTATTTTAGGTTAATATATGTGAATTTTCATCAAGTTAGGAAGCTTTGATTGAACATTTTTCTTTGGCTGATTTTCAGCTAGTATTTGCCAGCTTGATTGAACATTTTTCTTTGACTGATTTTCAGCCAGTGTTTGCCAACCTTTCAAAACCATTGAGCCATTTGTAACAGAATTTAACATTACTATAATTTTGAGTTAATTATGTTTGGAGTAACAAAGTTCAAATTCTATAAATACTCATTCCCATGGAAGACATTTAGGCCAGCAGTTTACATATTCTGGTGGTCTAAAGTGCTTACATATAGTTAACTATAGTCATATAATGTTTATACTGCCATATGGGCTAACTTAATAAATGCGTAAGCTGTATCTAAAAATACTACACAAACCCTTTAGTTCTGCTCTTTAAAATGTGAAAATCTTCCTTTAACAGTTATTGAAAAATTGCTTGTGCAGAATATAATAAACAAAAGGGAAACTAGCAAACTAGCTTGGCCATGACAGTAATACAATTTAATGATTTCAAGAAAGAATGGAGAAACCTGTATATTCTAAAAGTACGTAAGTTTGTTTTTGTTAAGCAAAAAGCTACACAAAGGGCTATATGTACTGTGCCCACCACAGGTACTGAAACCCAATTTTTAGCAATATAAGCCTTCAGACTTACTGCCGAGTCACTGGGGACAACTACATGAGTAAAACAAATCTAATTATGCAGAATGATTTAAAGAAAAACTACAAAGTATTACTGTTATATATTACAGCATTTTAAACAACTTATTTGTCAAATGAAATATCAATTAAATAATTAAGATTTTTTTCTTTTCTGTTAAAATAACAGTAACTACTAAAACATTTGAAACACTTTACATTTCTTCATGCACTCAAACTGTAACCACCACATTAAAAAAAAGTTAAAGTAAGTACAGCTAGGACCAGCTTCTCACTGAATGAATGTAGACATTATGGCCAATAAAGAACTCACTTTTTGTTTTGTTTTCTTAATGAAAGAAGGTTATGTCAAAATTAAAGTAAAAGAGGTCTTTTTAACATTACGTAATTTACCCACTTGTTCCTCTGGTAGGGCAAGGTTGGCATAAATTTCCCCAGGCAGCTCCAATGCCACAGCAGCAATCAGTTCGAGTCATCTCTTTCATTTCTGTTGTATCTATGCAGGCATAACCAGCAGCATAGCTGAAGCAGTAGCCCAGACGAACATCTGAATAAGAGTTGTAAAGTTTAGGTATAATGATTTCAAATATTTTTAGCTTCTTAAAACACTGCCTTTTTGTTTTTTAGAAACCAAAATTACCGATGACTTGAGACTTAATTAAAATTAGAAATACAGTAGAGCACAGTTACAATGAACCTTCAGAGCCGGCTGTACATTCCTCATCATAAGCATGAGTTGTTATGGTAATTGTAAAGATGAATTGGCAAACAATAAATGCAGTATAATTCTTTAACGGGCCCTTCACGAGCCAGTGGGGGACACTTTTGATGAAAAAAAAATACCCATCAGACTTTTCTTAATTTGAACTGAAATTATTTGGACATTTATATTGGCTAAAAAGAAAGCATTTCCCAAACTCTTTTAGCATTGGGGCTGCAAAAAAGTGATTTGAAGTGGTAAGGTGACTGAAATCTGTCAGAGCATCATGAGCTTAACGGCCAAGCACAAGAAGCATAGAAGTCTACAAATCACACACATTCAGGAGCCATTTAGAAACACCTTGGTAGATATTGTGCAGCAAGCAGAGGAAATATTATGCCTGTAACTGCTTACAAAGTGTTCCTGTCTGTTCATCCTACCACTGACTGTCGTGATGCTTCGACCTTCCCTACAGAATCGCAGGTGAAATCATTTGTATCTCAATTGAAAGCTGAACATAAAAGGGTGATAGCAGAAGCATAAAAGGTTGGCAACTGCTTAATTAATGATGCTGAGAATGTGGCTTTACTGATATATACTGAATTTACTCCCAGCTAGTATGGAGACTTGAGGATGCTGTATTTCACTTAAAAATTAATCAATTAACAAATAAAAACTTGTCCTGAAAAGATACATCCAAAACCATCCTCTTTGGGAGTTTCCGGATTGGGCATAATGCATTTTTAACACCCAATTCAGTACTTTAATAATTTCAGCTTTATTAAAAGGTTAAAATTAAAGGAACTTGTGTGTGTGTATATATACGTTGAAACATGTAGAGATACTTTTACCACTGTTGATCAGTTTAAATAAAGATTACAATTGTGTTTTATACAATGTTGTTCATTTGTGGATTTTAATATTTTAAATTTCAGCTTTAGTTTCTTTGTTTCATAGGTGTTCATTGTGCAGATACTGACCAATGACTAATATCTGAACAAGTCAAAATTTCAATAGGCAGAGAGCAATGTGCATTATTGTAATACAGTTATATAATTGGTCTGTGTGTGTGTTGATATAGATTGTAGATACATAAATATGTTCATACTGATATTGTACAAGCATAAAAGTAATCATTCCTGAACAATTTCAAGTGTTTACAGAATAAAAACCAGAGTTAAAGAAAAATATATAAAAATTCATTGTAAAAATCATTTTTTTTTCTTTTTTCAGACTGCCAATTGCTAATTTATATATATACAATTTTGTTATAGCCCTGATTTCAGTATGTGTTTTCTATAAATATACTTGACTGTATCAGTATCGATTGAGCTTATGTTAACATATCCACAAAGAAATATGTAATATACTTTTACTTACTTCCACATGAACTATCAATTAGCAACCTAGTTATAAAACATATTAAGACAAAATACAATTAATATACTTATTAATTACTAAAGAAACTAACAATTAATAATAAATTTGTTTTTACTTAACCTAACGAGACACAGACGTACCGATAATTATTAGAAAGTTCTTACCAATACATGATGTCTGGTCAGCACTTGTTTCAAATCCTTCAAAGCATTCACACCTGTAACTCCCTCTGGTGTTGATACATCGTCCATTGGTACAGATACCAACAGTGTTGGCACATTCATCAATGTCTGATGTGTGATAAAAGTTCAAATCTTTACTATAAAGCATAGCAAGTTTAGCAAGAAGTGAAAATAAATATATTTTTATCTTTTAGTCACAACATGGTTTTTTTATCAATTCCATTCATATTGTGTTTTTATTGTTAAAAAATCATTAGGAGCATATTGTATCAAAATACAGATTAAGAAATGCTAGTTATGGCCATATACACCATAAAAATGCTTACTTTAAAGCCACAGGCATAAGCCAACTGAAACAATTAAACATTAGAAAATTTATTTAATCACTCATATTCTCTAGTTCTAACCCCCCCTCCAAATACTTAAAACTATAAGGAATAGTTTTATAAAATACCCCATTATGCCTCAAAAGAAACAATACCTTTCTCAGCTTTGTGACCAGGCTTTAAGTAGAAGGGTTTAAACACATATAAATCATGTAACTTTGAAGCATTTTAAACAGAAACAAAACATGTTAAACAGATATGAGTCACATCAATCCACATTGTGTTAAACGGAAACAAACCACGCGAGGTTGAAATGTGTTGAATAAACATAATCTACACGTGGATGAATTGAGTTAAACATACACAAGGTTAAAATGTTTAACTAATGCAAACCATGTTAGATTGAAGCATGTTAAACAGAAACAAACCATGTTACATTGAAGCATGTTAAAAAGATACATATCAGCTTTTTCTAATACAAAAAAGATGAACTTTGAGATTTCTCTACACACCTCATTTGTAAAATAATCCTTGTATTTTGGCGTTAACAAACACGAACAATACTGACAGAATCTTTACTTACATTAAAAAAAAATATATATCTTTACCTCTACATTCATCTCGCATCCCTACTTGCTCATACCCTTCAGGACATATGCACATGAAAGATCCGACCAAGTTCTTACACTCATAACGGCAGTTATTAACTGGAGACTCACATTCGTTAGTATCTGATCAATAAATATAAGTTAAAAATTAAAAAGTATATACTAAAAAAACAGAGTAATTTTAACAATCTCTTAAAGTAGTTTGTAATTAATTATTTTCACTAGAAGTTTATAAAAATTAGAACTTATAGAAACTTTTAAAGCCTGGGAACACATTTCTTAGGAAAAGTTGTGAAGCAGACAAAGTAATACCATAAGTAGTTGTATCATAAGCCAAAACTTTAATATACAACATATTAAACTATATTATGAATTGAAGAGTCGACTAGTTTGGTAGAGATCCATTTTGAAGGACAGAGAACTGAAGAGCTATTCACTGATACAGTGATGATGAAGAAAACTGAAGAGTTTTTCACTGATACAATGAAGATGATGAAAAACTGAAGAGTTATTCACTGATACAGTGAAGATGAAGAAAACTGAAGGGTTATTCACTGATACAGTGATGATGATGAAGAAAACTGAAGGGTTATTCACTGATACAGTGAAGATGATGAACAAAACTGAAAAGCCATTCACTGATACAGTGAAGATGATGAACAAAACTGAAAAGCTATTCACTGATACAGTGAAGATGATGAACAAAACTGAAGAGTTATTCACTGATACAGTGAAGATGATGAAGAAAACTGAAGAGCTATTCACTGATACAATAAAGGTGATCAGCCATTTTATCTACACAAGTATTTATACTGTATTTTGTGTGTCTAAATAAAGATTGTTTTCACTGTCCTTTAAATGTGTCCAATCTGTATATTTCTCACGCAATTTAAACTTCAGTCAAATTATCAACTACAGGACACTCCTGTTATTGCGGGTTTACCTGTCTGACACTTGTCGAGAAATTGGTTTTATGCAAAAATACCACATTTATAATAATTATCAGAAAATACATCTTTAACAATCAGTGCTGACAAGTACATGAAATGTATAAAAAGAAATACTTCACAACTAATCAACACTACTAGTGCTGCGTAACCTTTGAAATACACCATAACAAGTATGTCATGGCCAATCAGCATTTTCAGCTATACATACATCATGCCCAATGAAAGATAAAAAGAGAACATTTTATGAAACAAGTACACCATGATACAGTTGAAGAGAAATATATAGCCTACAGTAGAAAGTACCTTATGTTCAATCAACTTCGTGAAGTACACAAAATAAGCTGCCAAAACACCAATCACCGTTGTTGGCAACAAGGAAGTTGCATATAACGTGTAGCAATAAGTACGTCATAAAAATAATTATCTAACTGTATATTATTTTAATAAAAACGTATTAGTTACAATATAAGAATTTTATTACATTCTCTGCAGAAAGGTTTCAGTGAAAAATAAATCATTTAGAGGTGACGAAAAACTAGTGAAACAGCGTTCATAATATTAAAAGAATTGTCCACAAACCTTCGCAGTGTTTTCCATCTGTTGCTAAGGTGTAACCATAAGGACAAACACACTTAAATGATCCAGGAGTGTTCTGACATCGGAATGCACACAAGTGACTGAATTCCAAGCATTCATCAATATCTAAAGTATAGATTAGATTGTTGGAAAGAAAATATTTTCTCTTTTATACAGAACTATTCCTACTAACCTTCAATCATATTCTCTATATTTACTACTAGTCTCAAGAAAAATCTCTCATTTATATTTTAAGAATTAAAAGTGGGACTATAAGCAAACAACTTTTTGATGTTCATATACATTATTTTTAGAGGCACCATACTCATAGATTAATAGCCACAAAAATGGAAATTATAAGTACTGCAGAAGAATTTTATAGAATTACAGGGAGGTGTGCATGGGATAAATCTACATCCAGGCATCATGTCACATCTGAGGGTATATGATTCGCATATTTTTGGTACTAAAGCATGTTCCACACGTTGGGGTTGTGGGTGAGCTATATAAGAATGATGGTGAAATCCTACTCTTTAATCACATGATTAGCCTAAGAGATGGTTGTATTTACTAACTGCCTTCCATCTAGTCCTTTTTATAGCCCACGAGCTGAAGTACCCGTCCTTTGTCCGCATTACGAAGTTAAAATAATGTGGGGTGGATGCTAGGAGAAATCATACAAAATCCTGACTCTCACACAATATATTTATAACATAACATATTATTGCAGTGTTCATTGTTATCTCAACAAAAGGTTTGTATAAGCTGCAAGAACTCAATATGTAAACACTTAAAATATGATATACACTGTGCGATGGTCAGGGTGACTTTGTTGGAAGAGGTAGCAGAAAAAGTATTGGCAGTAGGTGTGCTTTCTGTTACTAGCTTTCAACATACAGTTCTTACTGTCCTTCCAGTTACTGGCCACAGAAGTGTTTTACAGGCTGAAGTTGAAAGATCATGGGTCAAAGTAGGAAGTGGGTATAACTCAAGAAACTGCTCTTTGTATAAGTGTTATTGTGGCTGTTGGAGTAGAAATTTCAGCTGAGGTTATTTATCATTGCATTAGTGGCAGCCATTTATTTTCATTGCATTCCTCTACAGAGAGTGCTGGTGCCCTCCCTCAGATATATAAGACGTTTGTGTGCCCTCCCCCACAACGTGTGAATATGTTGTGTTATAGAAAATGTAATAAGGTTTTTTTTTATGTGTGAGTAAGGACATGGCACCATTTATCAATGTAGTTAATATTAACTTACACCAAATATTGACATGATCCTTATTCAAAACTATCATCACACAAAGTTTGGTTCAGATTGGCCCAGTGACCTAAGAGTAGTTAGATAATGGACAAATGGACAGACACACAAATTTTTGTGCTTTATATACATAAAAGAGATAGTTGTGGATGCTATATACTGGCTGCCACCTTCCATCTAGTCCTTTTATAGCTCTGCATGAAAAATCTAAAATCAAACAAGCAATCACAAGACTATGTTCACTAAGCCATTAATTCATGACTAATTGTGAAATGGTTGAATTCATATCATTTACTTCATCTAAGATAATACTGAAAAATTATTACACAGTTTCTTACCTTCACAAGTTTGCCGAGGGCCCGGAGTAAATCCTTCGTGACACAAACATTCAAACCCACCAATCACATTCTTGCATGATCCATTTCCACAAATATTGTGTTCCTCACATTCATTAAAATCTGAAAGAATAGAAAATTAATCAACACTCTTTGTTTTATATAAAAGTTTAAAGGAACATAAAAAATCATAAATATTAAAACCAATTAGAGCATTGGAAAAGGGTTATAAAAAAATAGTAAATCTTAAACTACATTGTAATATGACAGAACTGATCTGAATAAAAGTCAGTAAGATATTTCAATAAAAATTAAAAAGATGTCTATTTTGTTGAGGGCGACCTGCAATAGCTGTCCTTAATTATTTTACGTGATAAACTAGAGTGAAAGAAACTAGTCAAAACCACTCCAATCCCACATTATAACACCCCCACAGCTGAAAAAGTGAGCATGTTTGGTGACAGGAATCGAACCCACAATCCACAGATTTCAAGTTGACCACCATAACCACCAGGCTATGCCAGGCCCTTAAATTTAAAATATTTAACATATATTTCTTATGTATTTTCATATATTAATTTGATTTATGATTAAAGAAAGTAACCTTAGCCTATTCTAGGTGATTCAAATAATCAATTATTTGATGTATCAATGTTATACTTCTCTATGCTACAGGTGCACAATTGCATTATCGAAACACATGAATTTAATTATAAAAACATTTTAAATTTGCAATTCCAATAAAATAAAACTCTTAGTAAAATGCTTTATATCTCCCTATTAACATAAAACTGGGGCTAGAAAGAAGTAAATGTTTCAAATATAAATTATGAAGTCCTATGACTTTTATGAGAAATCATTCATTTAAAAAGTAATGCATGTTAATTGAATACGTATTTTTAAAGAAATCAATCATTGCTTCACAGCTTTACATTTTTTTGAAAACAACACCATTAAGTGTTTCTGATATTAGAAAAATCCTGTTACCACAAATAAAATTAAAATTTTACCTTTAAAGAATGAGTAATACAAACTTTTAAAATATGACAAACCGATATGTAGATATATTATGTGGTTTAAGAAAAAGCCTAAAAAAAACCACGAAAATATAGCTATAAACCAAAACCACCAAATAAGTGAAGGATAGCCCATGATGAGTAAATGAAAGACTTTTGATATGTCCTCTGTACACTTGTGTTTTTTACAATGGTCAGTTGCCACCCGTTCCAGTTTACTTATCATGAATACTCTGCCTAAACAATCTATCAAAGGATAATCCTTATTTCATGATTCAAAACCAAAAAACTGTCTTTTCAGTGGAATTATTCATAATAGTAAAAAATTGTTTGTCTCTTGGGTAGAAATATCTATAATAGCAAAAATTGTTTGTCTCTTGGGTAGAGATATTTATAATAGTAAAAATTGTTTGTCTCTTGGGTAGAAATATTTATAATAGCAAATATTGTTTGTCTCTTGGATAGAAATATTTATAATAGCAAAAATTGTTTGTCTTTTGGGTAGAAATATTTATAATAGTAAAAAATTGTTTGTCTATTGGGTAGAGATATTTATAATAGTAAAAAATTGTTTGTCTATTGGGTAGAAATATTTATAATAGCAAAAATTGTTTGTCTTTTCAGTGGAATTATTTATTACAGCAAATAAATGTTTGAGTAGAATTATTTAGAAATAAACCTAAAAACTCTGGGATCCACAATGTACTAAGTCTTTAAAATTACACAATTACTCACAAACACTTGCCTAGGCATTTTCTGCCAGTGACATCTAGTATGAAACCCTCCTGACACTCACAACGGTAACTACGATCAGTATTTACACAGTAACCATTTTCACAGATGTTTGGATCAATCACACATTCATTGATATCTGAAATGTAAAAGTACACCAAATAATTACAGAACTGAAATATTTAAAATATTACAGAGTACAATATTTCACTTTAAAGAAAAAAAGGGTATTTATTAACTTGATTACTTTCATATGTTTTCAATATTAACCAATCTGTGTGTAAAAACTATCAATTATTGAATTCAAATTCTAGGATATAGGTATACACAAGTCTACAGTTGAGAATTAACAGCCTATAGAAGATTATTAGAGAGTTGTTGGTTCGAGGATTTAGGAAGCACAAAAACGGGTTAGTGATTTGTAGTGATAAAATGAATAGGATAAAACATGGTGTAAAATTGAAACATTTTATTACTGAAAGAACAGAATGAACTTAGAGATTGAACTAATGGATGAATAACTATTGGATATAAAAGTTCAAATGTAAAATTAATTAGATGACTGTACTCAAAAGAAACAAAACCACTTTCCCAACACTAGTGATGAACAGTACCCGAGTAACAGGCTTACTGGATCTCTCAATAGGAAAAACAAATCTACTTGGAAACACCAGAAACTTCATTCACAATTTACATTTTCTCTCTCTGAAGCCATTCAATTCAGAAGCATTTCAGAACTCAAAGTAAAGTACAATACAATACAACTATCTCATGAAACAGTAGACAGCTTCCATAATCTCACTCTGTCACAGAAAGTAACACCTCGGCCTTAATGTATCACATAACTTTGATATGTTATAGATATGAAACACATATTATTGGGTAATGAGATATCTAGTATTTCCAAACTACAAAACCTTCTTCTTTTATCTTAGGCTTGTCCTCAAGTCAATTTTATGTTAAATTAAAACCTATTTGAAATTTACAATGCAATTTTGTAATATTGCAACAGGGAAATTTATCAGTCACTGTAACAAATAAAACCTAAGAATAGATTCATAATAACAAATTCCTTTTCATTCGTGATACAGATCAATGCATGATGAGTGCTTTAAACATTGAAATTTACAAAACAATAGACTAGAATTTAATTCAATACATATATAAAGACAAGTAAAATCCCTTTTCATTACATCAAAATGAAACACTCTTTCAAAATACAACATACACAGGGAAATTAATCTTTTATTTACAAAGATGCCACATGTATTGAGACATGTGAAAATAAAAACCTCTAAATACAAATTACCAAACTACATAATAAAATTATATTAAAAATAAAAAACTAAAACAAGTCAGGAGGAGAACTTGAAGCAACAGAAAAAAAGCAAGGGAAAAACACAAATGCTTATCATACATTCACTACAAATAGAATAAAATAGAAGGAACTAAAGAAATCAGCTAAAATAAATATAAATTAAATAAAGAAAAAGCAATATATTGCAGAATGACATTAAAGTCAAATAAACATAAAACCATCACGAAAAATCTTTAAAATGTTAGAAAAATGATCTCTAAATTAAAATAATATTCTAAAAATAAAAAAATATCATTTTAAATACAAAACATTACATCCTTTGATTAATCAATGTGTAAAAATGTACAAAGTTCAAGTAGTACACACACACTATGAAATGCTAAAATAAAAGAAAGCTCATATAAAAAACAAGCATTCAAAGGTAAACAAAAGTAGATACTAGTAAAGAAAAGAAGTGAAATCAATACAATATATAAAAACAACCATCTTTACAAACAGAAGCTCCAGCAAAAATGGTCAGCACGTTTTCCAGGAGTGCATGGAACTTTTCCTTTCTGTTGCCATCCACTACATCACCTCAAAGTCTGGGCCAGCTCTGTTGGCAGTCAGTGAGGTATTTGTTTTGACAGAGTTAAGCTGCTGTTTCGGAATACCATCGTTCTCCAGGCAGGTTTTGGACAGGCAGTGATACCACAAATGCACTACTTCTGATGCATCAAATACCTCTAGTATAGTGGTCATGGGGCTCCACTGGTATCTTCTGGGTCTTTGTTTACTGGTGAGAGATGAAGATGTGGAAACCAATGGTCTTGCAACAGACAAAGTTGCAGCCACAGCACAAGATATTGAGGTTCTCTTATCCTTTTCTGTATCCAATTAAATTGTTCCCGGCCCAGTGGGAACCTTTATCTATTCCATGCATACTTTACATGTGGCTCTTTTACTCAACATACATGTGTTTTTGGTTTCTTCAAGCCATGTTATCACTGGAGGTGCTGGTTTGGCTCCATCTACAATATTCTGCCAAATCTTTGAACATCCTGAAGTTTTCTTTGGCTTGGAATAAGAAGCTATTGCTTGTTTTAGAGCAAAGCCACATTAGGCTATCTGCTATGTCCACTGCTGGGAATTGAACTCTGGATTTTAGCATTTTAAGTCTGTAAACTTACCACTGTCTACTGGGGACTGGAATAAGAGGAACCTGTATTGCCAGTGCATGAAAAATACAGACAGTATGCTCACCAATTATGCAGTTCTGGGAAAACTATGGAAAATGTTTGGAATTTAACTTTTATTCAACTACCCTAGTAAATTCACCTCTGTATTGTTCTTAGATGGTGCTACGAGGTGAAAGATTGGGACTGGTAAAGGTCTAACCACCTTCATCAGCGTGGAATCTGGAAGATCACTAGCCTCCATATACTTGATGGTGTCATACGAGTTAGATCTGCCAGCTAAACTGCAGGTTGGTTGTTTTAATCTAGAATATCTCCTATCTAGTGGGTTCAAGATGAAAGAAAAGCTCAGTTGGACACTTTGGGGGTTAGATGAACAACTCTCTTTAATAAATCAAAAGTTGGAGAAAAAAGTGATGTCAGCACTGGTCAAGAATTCAGGTTCTAGTATAAGGTGGTGATTAGTGAAACTTACATTCCAATTATACACAGCAGTTTCTTCAAACTGTCAACGTATACTTAGAGGTACAGGTTTCACACTAAACCTAAGTACATTCTTGCACACCAAAAATATCAGATTAAACAAACTTACTAAGTATATGTAGCAGTTAGTGCTGTGCTTCCTGATGGCTTAACATCCCTGTAAATGAAAACCTAAAATTAAATTGCTGTATCAGAACAGATATCTTATGGAACGAACAACTGTATATAGATTACAGCATCATCTACACTGCTGCCTGCTTGTCGGCCATTACACGAGCTGCCAACTCCACTCTCTTGACCTTTAAAGCATGGCAATGACAAGCCCTTTACTGAACATCATTAATTTCACACCTATATATGAAAATGACGAGGGAAAGTCCAAGCATTAAACTAATCAAAACTCCGGAATCTTTATCACAAAGCAGAAGAAGATACTTCTTTTTTCTGCTTAAAAATGTTTCAAATGTACAAACTTCAACAAAGACAGAAATATTACACTTTAAACTTTGCTTACTTTACATAGTTGTACACTGTAACCACCAAAATCAGCTTACTCAAGCTAATAAACCACAATCTCAGTGAAAATAAAAACAAAGAAAAGGACGTGATGACAGATGAAAGGGATAAGAAAAGAAGTATCCAGTATATCTACCTCTGTTGTCCAATATTCTCAATAAAGAAATTTTTGAAAACATTTTGTTTTCCAACTTGAAATGAAATGTATCCAGATAAAGATTGATTTGAGACAGATCTATGACAGGCCTCCAACCTTGTTGTCATTACAACTACAAAGAGACAGGAAAGTAGAGATCAAACTGAAAGACTAGTTGAACCAAAGAGGCACAGAGATAAACAAATGATCCCCAAAAGTTCTGACAGAGAAGTTGTCTGGAATGAAAAACAGTAATAACACAAGATGCCAAAACCCTAATAAGCTCATATTGGTTTGCTTCTCCTAAAATGGCATCAGTTTAGGTAAAAAACCTACAAAGATAAAATGATGCATGAAATAAAAAAAGCTGGCAACACAGCATGATGAGCTAAAGTGCCACATAGTAGAAACAAAATTATTAAGATCTGAATTTAATGAAGACTGCACAGTAATTCCTGACTAAAAGAATCAAGAGAACAAGTTAGATCGGTCAAAACTAAAATCCAATGGCTAACTCGAAACATCTTTGGAACATTTTGTAATCCAACGATCCACCTGACAGTTTCTTGATCAAATAACTGTGTTAACATCTGAAAGTTGACTTTATGCCTAGCCATAATGACTAGTGGCTAATATTAAAACTGTAACCACGCTTCTACGTGCACTATTCATTCGGATGGCATCCTTTCTTCCTCCTACCCTTCATGAACAACCAGAGAAGGTTCATACTGGATAAGAGTACAATTTCACAGTAGTCTTGTCACTGTCTGTAATTTTGATGTGTTCACTCTGTGCTTCAGTCAAGTCAGTGTGACAGAAGCTCATTTGATCATAAGGCTTCACCTGATCAGTTCCCTTTAACATACTGCAAGATTGCTGAATCTCAAAAAGCAATTCAACGTAGTAAGTCACCACAGGTCCAGTCCTGTATGATCTGAGTTGTTTACATGTTGTAGGGGTATACCAGAGCTACACCCACTCTCCTTGATCAAACTGATACTCCTTTATTGTCTTACTTAAGTAATTTTTTGTTTTACAGCCAGATTGAAAACACACCATGTATTCTTCTGGGCATTTCAGAAATTGTTGTGATATAACTTCACTTCACAAATCAAAACATTAATTATGTATTCATTCAAGAGTTAAGGCTTGTTATGTTTTCATGTTTGATACACATACTAAGGTCTCTAAATACCAAGACAACTCACGGAAACTTTCTCAGTGAAATCTGAGTCAGCCAGAGTTTTACTCAAAAAGCTGCTGTTAAAAATGATTTATTTAAAATTGTAACACACAAAGAAATTTAATTTCTCTTAAAGTAAGTAAAAGTTAAGAAAAATTGAGGATTTCAACAACAATAACAACAACAAAAAAAGGTAAGAGATGAAAATAGGGGGTGTTAGAAGGCCTACAAAATGTTTATTTTTAAGCAAAAATTTTAGGCTTCAGCTAATATTCTCATAGTGATGATATAGTGATGGTATATAGAGTAGATAATTATTAGAAATTTAAAAATTGGTAAGTCAGTTATTGAAATAATAGCTTAAAATATTTTCAAGTAGCTTTAATCAGATGATACTGTATGCTCCATGACTGTTTTAACCAAAGTTAAATATTCTTCCAATTCCAATTATTATTTTTCTGTATAAAAGGTAAAACAAATTCTAATGACATACAATATCAAACAAAATTATTAATTATTATATTCTGAATATACAAACGTTATGTTAATATCTTTCTTTACCAATGTCCACTCCATTGATACTGAAGACTCCCATTCCATTAGGACATAGTGCTTTAAATGCTTCTGAAAAAATAAAAAAGTTAGCATTACCAAACTATTTTAAACAGAAATAAATAAAAATAAAACCTTTTGCTGAATATAGATACTAGAAATTAGACAAAAAAATTATTTTATTTAACAGCAGAACTAAATATTTTTGTTTTAACCCCAAAATTATTACATGTTTCCATCAATAGGGTCTACGTATTGCATCATACTGAGTACTTTAATGTTTTTGTCTGTTATACCACTCAGCAGGGCTGTCATTAGCAGGAAAGGGGGACAGGCCCCCACAATTTTGTTGCCCCCATTTCCATTCTTTATCTTACATTAAAGTTTCCATTCTTCTTTTTCTTTCAAATTTATGTGATTTTCAAGTTTTTCTATCCCACTCTTACCTTCTTTAAGTTTGTAATTTGAACGTATCCCCTCTCCACCATACCTTCTTTAAGTTTGTAATTTGAACGTATCCCCTCTCCACCTTACCTTCTTTAAGTTTGTAATTTGAACGTATCCCCTCTCCACCTTACCTTCTTTAAGTTTGTAATTTGAACGTATCCCCTCTCCACCTTACCTTCTTTAAGTTTGTAATTTGAACGTATCCCCTCTCCACCTTACCTTCTTCAGCTGTAGGACAAAGCTCACATTTGATGTGGCCCCATGCTACAGAATCTTTCATACAACAACATTCCATTCGGGTTGTGTTTGTAGGTTTTGGCTTTACACACATATCATTCTTAAAGTCAGTATAACAGTAACCTTTCCTGTTATCTGGGGAAAAAAAATATATACATATATAGTTATACAAATACAAAATAACTCATCAACTGTCAATGGGTGAAAAAAAATTCAACACTATGAACCAATGCAAACAATGAACTTAAAGTGAAATCGTACAACATCAAAAAGATAACAAAAACTGTACCAGTTATGCAATTATACCCTTTGCAGTACAACATAAAAAAGATGACAAATTATACCAGTTCTGTAATTATAACCTTTACAGTATTAGCATCTTATACAGAAAAACGGTGTCCGTATAATCATTGAACATTGTGCTAGATAGAAAACAAATAGAAAATATTGCCACTAATTTCTTTTCTATGGCATCCCAACAAGTCATATTATCTTTAATTTTGTTTCAAATACTTTTGTCCAAAGCTTAATCAAATATTTAATGCACAAAAATAAATTATGTCTTTGCCCAATAATACATTGTTTTACATTATTTGTTTGTATCTTGTCTTTAACTATCAGATTATTAGGTTAATAGTTTTGTAAAGTATGTCTTTAGCTAATTTTATAAAATGGATATATTTTTTAAAGTTATCATTTTTTTTAAAGGACAGTTTTAAACCTACAAAGTTTTTGTATGTATATCGTTATGACAGAGGAAGTCACGTGACGCTGGTAACACGTGATGAGTTTCTAGAAGGACCGGGGAACATCACGAATAATCCAGTATTTGCTAGACGCCCTCTATTCCTGTATATAAGCGCGCCAGATAAAGCAAGACAATTAATCAGAACTGGAATAGCAGACAGAGAGATTGAAGATATAGACAGATAATCGAGTTAAGCCGTAAGTAAAGTGTGTAAATCATTGTGAATTATAGCGTGTGTGTTTAAGTTAAAGTGACTGTGGAAATTAAGTGTATTGCAAAGTTGTATTGAAAATGAATAAACTAGTTTTATTTAAGAAAGGACTTGTATCGCTGAAGTTCTTCGGAAAAAATTTCTACGGAAAATTAAC
>NW_013667205.1:57528-59164 GCF_000517525.1 Limulus polyphemus
TATATATATATATATATATATATATATATTGGGACTCATGTTGTCTGTCTCCCATTTGAAAAGCTGTGCATGCAGGCAAAATTCAACTTTCACTTTTTAAATGACGGGAGAACTGGCATGAATAATGCTGATGCCAAATTTTATTTCTCAAGCAGGATATTCTACACTAAATTGCAAGGAATTAATCACACTATCATTCACATTTCAAAATGTGACGTAACTCAAAGAATTGACGTGTAGATTTACCGTATGTTATTGTTGAACGGTTCTTAGCATGACTAAAATGTTCAACAATTACCTTTTTAAAGTCTATGAAATTATTTAAATTGATAGATTAAGTTAGGATGGGTACTTTTGTTTGGAATTAATATAAAAAACTTTTTGCAAGTTCTGAAATTATATCCTTTGTAGTGTTTCATTGTACTGCATGATTTACCCAATCATAATATCAAGTTATTTTAATGAGATCCGCACCCTGTTGTGGAATTTATACTTTATAAACATCGCTAGACACAAACAATTTTCACATAACTTTGTAAATTCAGTTAAACTACAATATAACGTTTTCAACTGCTATACTCTTTATGTTTTCAAAAACCCACGTGATATTGTAAACTGTCTTCAAACACACTGTTATATAAAGCCTGATCATCTAATTAGTTTTATAATCTACACTATATAAACTCTTCTTTAACAGGAACTGATAGATAATAGCTATTACTATCTACTGAAGGAAGTAAACTTTTCAGTGCAACCAGCCATATGTAATTTAGTTAAACAAATACAAATCTTAAATATAAACAATTTGTAAGAAATGTCAAAATTTCTTCATATATAATTTTTTATTTCTACATGTTTTTATTAGATCACTGATTCTAGCTGACTGAGGCAAAGAGGGGACTGCTGAGAAGTATAGTCACACGCATGATGTTACTCAACTGTGTGGCTTGCATCCATGCCTATCATGTAAGTTAGAAGTCTTTAAAAACTTAATATATTGTTTCTGGTATTTGCTACAAGGTGCAATGTATTAATAAAATTACTATTTCTATCAGAGATATTTTATTTCTCCAAAAGAGGAAAGAAAAGAAGTATTTTCTTTGCTGAGTTGATGCTTTATTTTATCTCCAATAATCTAAACCCTTTCTTTTCTTTACTTATAGAGTATACCATTAGTGTTACTGAAGTTTTTCATTCTACTGAAAAACTCAATATCAAAATATTAAAGTCATGTTTTACCAATGCATTCCATGTCATCATCTGACACTTTGAAAGAAAATTTAAAATTACAAAGTTGTGTCTTACCAATGCATTCTATGTCATCATCTGACACTTTGAAAGAAAATTTAAAATTACAAAGTTGTGTCTTACCAATGCATTCCATGTCATCATCTGACACTTTGAAAGAAAATTTAAAATTACAAAGTTGTGTCTTACCAATGCATTCTATGTCATCATCTGACACTTGTTGAAAATAAGTTCAATATTAAAGTTGAGTCTTACCAATGCATTCCTTGCCATCATCTGACATGTTGAAAATAAGTTCAGTATTAAAGTTGAGTCTTACCAATGCATTCCTTGCCATCATCTGACATGTTGAAAATAAGTTCAGTATTAAAGTTGAGTCTTACCAATG
>NW_013667205.1:59564-92803 GCF_000517525.1 Limulus polyphemus
ATGCATTCCATGTCATCATCTGACACTTTGAAAGAAAATTTAAAATTACAAAGTTGTGTCTTACCAATGCATTCCATGTCATCATCTGACACTTTGAAAGAAAATTTAAAATTACAAAGTTGTGTCTTACCAATGCATTCCATGTCATCATCTGACACTTTGAAACCAACTGGACATATACATAAGTATCCTCCCGGTGTGTTTGTGCATATTCCTTCATGGCAAGCATTCTGTATGGTCTGGCATTCATCAATATCTAAATTCATGAGTTTTAAAAGCAATTACACTTATAAATCTTTTGTTTTAAATAGTTTCTTTCTTAAATCATTTATATTTTAGAAAAATACATTGTAATGATTTTTTACTTGAAGTCTTTATTTCAATTATTTTATTAGCTCTAAAACATGAGCTGTTAAATACAAGTTATGCAATCTAAGTAAAAAAACATAACACAAAAAGTACAGTTTTTCTCTAAAATCATAACTTAGAAAAACACTATTTTCAATATGTAAAAAAGAAATATGTTTTTTACTTACATTTACCAGGTTTCGTTTATACTAACGTTTCTAGTTTGTTTGTTTTTTACCTTACTCCCAAATTAAAAATATAAATATCTCAAATGATACAAGATAAAAGAACATCAAAAAATGAAAAAGTACACAAACCTTGGCAGTTCTTTTTATCTGGAGTCACAATATAGCCATCAGGACAAATACACTGAAATGATCCTTCTGAATTCTGGCACGTCCACTCTGAACAATAATCAAACTTTTCACACTCATTTACGTCTGGAAAGATAACAAATAAAAGACTGGTTAGTATACTCTCAAAATGGTTATTACATCTGAGGAGAAGAAAAAAAACAGAATGATTAATACACAAACAGATTGTGCCCAATACAAAATCCAAAAAGTCTAATATGTGTACCCCTAAAACTGTATCTATAATGAAATATCAAAAACATGACAACAACGTTTAACATAAACTGCATCCACTATAAAATCAAAGAGAAAACAGATCAATTAGCTTGTATATATCCCCAAATTCTGTACAGTACAATATACCTGAGTAAAAACACAGTAGACTGATATGTGTACTCTCAAAACATGTCTGCTACCGAAATCGCAAAGAAAAAGAATGCTCTACATACTCTCAAACCGTATCATGTAGAATAACTGAGAAGAAACTGAAAGACTTTAATTGTGCCTAAATCCTTAGAGAATACTCGTGTATGGAAGTACATTACACTAATATAATAATCAGTTAACAAACAACAATTTATAAGCATAATGAAATGGTTTATAAATCATTGTTTGTCAATATACTATTGTTTTTTTGTTTGTAATTAAGCACAAAGCTAAACAATGGGCCTTCTGTGCTCTGCCCACCACGGGTATTGAAACCCCGGATTCTAGCGTTGTAAGTCCGCAGACATACCGCTGTACCACTGGGAGGCTAATATACTATTAACAGACAGAATAATTAATGTATCCTTAAACACAAACCAGTATGTCTGAGAGAAGAAACAGAGTGACTGATTTGTGTACCCTCGACTTTATCCAGCTTTTGTTTTGAAAAGACTGAATTTGTAATACATATGGGAATTGGCAAGTTAAAAAAGGAGGATAAGACCTGAAAGATATTTAAAGTACCTCTAACCACCTGTAAAGTTTATTTTACTAATTCTTGTAACATATTTACTCATGCATAGTCAGTGAAAAGTTAAAAAATATATTTTCAACAATAAGATTAAAATTAAAAGAGCATGTATACTTGCTTGTTGCATAACACTGCCACTACAGCTTATTTCGATGTTAATTCTGCTTGAGATGGATACGACACTGCATTGGTAAGACTACAGTAAAAAGGACTCGAAGTGTTTCATTACACGATAAAAACTTGTCATAATTTTCACAAGTCATCAGGTTTGTTTTTTGTGATTCATTTTTTTTTAGTTGTATAAAACCAAAATGGTTGGTCCATGTACATCGAAGAACTGTTCCAATATTAGCTAAAAAACATGGGATATATTACTTTCAATGGACTCAAACTGTAAGCAAGGTGGATTAAACTTTTTAAGTTACAAGTGGAAAAATGTTGTTTATTCAGATAATATAGTATTGTGTTGACACCATTTTGGATAAGTGATTACGACAGTCATGATCAAAGGATGTACAGAATGGTATATAAATCAATTCTACTTGTAAAGCTGAATGCTGGTGCAGGAATATAAACTTGTGACTATTACTGAACACTGAAATAAATGCAGTAATTATCAAACAATATTGAAAAAGCAATAATTTTGAAATTTTTATGTAACTACAATACAGAAATTCATAGAAGTGTTATTGAAAAAAAAATAGAAATTAAGTACTTTTTGTGAGATTGTAACGCTAAGATGTTAACTGTTGTCAAAGTTATACCCTATATAATCCCCTAAGCCTAATTATTAATTAATTAAGAAGATAGCACACCAGCCTTTCGAACTAGAAGACCGCGGAACAAATCCTGGTTCTTACTATCACAAACAGTCCTTTTCAAGACTTATCTGATGACAACAGCAGATATAAAGTAATTAATGTCTAATGAATAATAAATAATTTGATAATTAATTAATACTTATACTTATGTGATAATATACATCATTGACAATGACAATTAATTAATACTTAGACTTATGTGATAATATACATCATTGACAATGACAACAAAAACAATAAATATTTAAGTTCATGTACAATCAACTGTGAAAAATAAAATGTAACCAAAATAACATAATCAAATTTGACTAATTATTATAGCTTACCAATGCAGTTGCGTTTGTCTAAGCTTAGTTCATAGCCATCTTGACAGTTACAAAGAAAGCTTCCAATGGTATTAACACAGCGACCATTCAGGCATAGTCCTGGTATGGTGCGGCATTCATCCTTGTCTATTAAAAAAATATGATTATTTTAATACTATTTCCATTCTGCTCATTAGAAAGATACTAAAAAATCTAAATCACATTTGTTTAGAGATCAAGAATTAATACACTATCTTTACACTCATTTAAAGTTGATCCCTGGTGTGTAATAATTAAACTACCATTATCCAAAATATAAATAGTTTCTGTATGAAGAATATGAGTACAAACTTACTTATATACACAATTACTTTTTGAAGTCAAAATACTATACTTCACTTAATACCTTACCTACACAGTCACCCTCTGGTGTTATGAAAAATCCAGAGTTACAAGTACATTGGTAAGA
Source organism: Limulus polyphemus (assembly GCF_000517525.1). Taxonomy (NCBI): domain Eukaryota; kingdom Metazoa; phylum Arthropoda; class Merostomata; order Xiphosura; family Limulidae; genus Limulus; species Limulus polyphemus. The sequence goes on from NW_013667205.1 coordinate 62,819, forward strand.
TCCTGGTGTGTTCTGACAAGTTCCGTTAAGACATATTCCAGGTCTTCGAGTGCACTCATCAACATCTACGATCATAGACGTTAGTGATGCATCAATATTTATGGATGTTTAAAAAAACGATGTTTTGATTCTTTTCTAACAGATAATAAATTCAGAATTAATTTTTTTAAAATCATAACTTTAAATAAGCTTTTGTAAGTTTAACGAATAACTTGATGTTGAATGCGAAAAAAAACAACCACTTACCTAGACAGTCTCTCCTATCTTGTGACAGATAATAACCCTCATTACAAGTACACTGGAAACTTCCCTGAAGGTTTGTACACTGTCCATGTTGACATATGTCTACACATTCATTCACATCTGGATGAAGAACATGATACTCTCAGTTTAAAAATTGTAGTTTTTCAAAAACTGTGAATATCTTGTACACTGAAAAGTTTGTTCAAACTGACACTACAATAAACCACAACACAGGTTTGTTGCCAGTAAAATGATACTAGACTAGCCTTCACCAAAACATGTACAATTTATTCTTGAGGAAAAAACACAAATAAAATACTGTACTGCTTGAACCAAAATGTCTGATCTGCAAAGTAAAGTTAATACAGAATAAAACTGAAAATTGCAAATACATTAAAAATATGTATATAGATAAACTGTAAGATAACAGAATGAGATTTGTGCATACCACACATGTATTAATTACATAGCACAGTTATTCATAATTTTTAATGCTATTAAGTTACTCTATAATGGGAGTTTCATACAGTATAAATTTTAGGGTGATTTATTTCTACTTTAGAAACAATAAGAACTTTTTAAGGGTAACTGTCTTCCCACATCTGGCTGCAGACAGTGAAGGGCAGTAGAAGTTGAAAAGTTCTGGGTGTAAGCACTCAACTCCATACCCTTAAATTATTTTCCATGTTTGCTGGCTAGTTTAAAATCAGCGTTTGGATTTTGTCTGATAGATTGGATATCCCCAACACACTTGGAAGCTATTACCACAAGCATTACCCGCAATGACTTTAAGGTGGCGACTAAAACTGACAAAGGAATCTTTACCTAAATTATTTTAATGCTTATTTTATATTAAATTCATTATAGTTTTGTAGTGCTGATTTCAATCGCCAATTAACGATTAATGTAATAAATAGTACTGAAGCTATTTATTTTATATATATATATACCTCAACACCTATTCTAAATATTTTCATTAACATTATTATAGTAAGACAGCATTACCAGTGTTTAAAGTGATTTGGAAAAGATGATAGCATGTCCACATTTGAAGAGGGGTAGAAGTGGAGCATACTTGCACTATAGTTGCAGACACCAAAGCCAAACATATTTTTTCACAAAATCAAATAGATGTGGGTAAGGTGTTTGGTTGCAAATACCATCTTTTTACTAGTATAGCATACCAATATTTTTTGTCCTTACCAGTATGCATACCACCCCACTTTAACCACCGAGTCTTTTAAGACTAGAAGCTCATCTTAGGTACATCATGCTCTATAGTTTATCTTCTTGATTGATGCTGAAGTGAATTTTCAAGCTTTTCTCAACCACTGATCCATCACAACCACCTTGCCAGTTGATGAGATTATACAAAAACAAATAATATTCATATGTAAGTCATAATGGTTTATTCATTGTACCTACATTTTAATGGTCTGTGACAGTTTAGAGATGTAGCGAAGTGGTCCCTGGTACTGAAAAGGTTGAGAAACACTGCTCTAGCCCACGTGTGGCACAGTTAATTTGCCATTAAAGTTCCGTATTTCATACAAAGTAAAACCACCTGTGTTGTCGATCTTGTTTATATTAATGTGAGTAAAAATGATGCTGTATTTGGTTTTGTTAGAGACTTATTAATGTGGGAAGTCTCCATTTAAATAAAGCAAAACTCCACATGAAACACAATTGTATAAACCTTTTTTACATGAAACTGTAAAAAAAATAATTTTAGGCTTAGCATTTAGGCTTAGCAAAGACTGCATCTTAGTTTTAGTTTCCTAATCAAACTACATTGACACCACAAATTTTAAAGTTTGTTACATTGTAAAAATTGTACAATACAATTGAATACTCTTTTACTTCTATAAATACTTATTAACCATTGAGTATAAGAATCAGTAGGGTATACATAAATTTTCCTGCAGGTAATCATTACATATTACCAAGAGCTAATACAACACTAACAAAACTACAAACTATAATGAACAAGAACAGCTCATAAGTGGTAAGTAGATTTTTTACACTGCATATTGTAATGAAACAAAATGGAATAATTCGATGACGAGGAACCCACTTTGAGACTAATAATGGCTGGAGACGGCTTGAATGGGTAATGAAGAAAAACTTTAATATAAGTTTAACATAATAGCAAATGTACAATGGTTCGACAGAGTACCTGATGATGACAAAACCTTGTCGAAACGTTGTACATTATGTTAAACTTATATTAAAGTTTTTCTTCATTACCCATTCAAGCCGTCTCCAGCCATTAAAATGGAATAATGCCTATTTGAAACTTTATTTAGCTTTCTAACAAATATATAAGCAGTTCAGATGATACTAAGAATATTCAATGTACAGTCTGACTTGTTAGGAAAAGGCAACAAATTTAACATAAAGAAAATTCAAAGCTATGTATAAGAAAGCAAAAGAAAGTAAACTTCAGTTGTTGTGTATAAAAGATGAAGACTTTACATAGTCATAAAAATCCTGTAATGTAATGTTTTTCCCGTGAAAACGCATGTTCAGTAGTATTCAGCTGAATAATATTTTACCTCACTGTAATTCTGTGGCCTTAAAAGTACAAAAGATTTAAAAAATAAATGTCTTGACTTAATATAATGTCACCCATTAATAGAGGTATGTTTGTTTGTTTATAGCAATGCCACATTGGGCTATCTGCTGTGTCCACCACAGGGAATCAAACCCCAGATTTTAGCATTGAAAGTGTGTAAATTTACTGTTGTTCTACTGGAGGACCTCATTAAAAGAAAATATGCATAAAAAATAAGAATTATGAGAAAAGTATTAAGCCTTATCTCCCAACTTATTTTCCCATATATATTTTTTCTCCTTTTTTCAAACCTAAATTATCTAATTATCAAGTAACGTAGCTAATTTCATATTATATAAAAACCAAAAAAAACCATTATATTAACTTACATTTAAGAGTAACATAACTACAATGTCACATTTGGTTAACAGAAACACAAAAGTATCATTTACTTACCTGTACAGTTTCTACGGTTTGAAGACAGCTGATAACCTTCAGGACAATAGCATTTGAAACTGCCTGGAGTGTTAACACAATGAGACAGTCCCTGGCAAATTTCTCGTCTTTCTGCACATTCGTTTATGTCTGCACCAGTCAATCAATATAAATTTTTAGAGAAATCAAACTCGTATCCAAACTTGATTGTTTCTCACAAAGTGAAGTCTTAATAGTTCACCAGTTACATGTTTTTATTTAATACCTTCAGCTTATTCAATACAGTAATATGACGAAATGTGATGACGTCAGAAAACACGTAGGTTCAAGAAGTCTTAACGTGAAACAATAAAAACCCTATAACCTGAGTGCTTTCTTCTTCAGGTTCACCTTTCAAAAGCTCTCAGGTTATAAGGTTTTTATTGTTTTATCTGAGGAAACACAAATAATTTATCCATGATCATAACATCCACATATTAACTTATATCATCAATATGGTTTTATTTTAGAATCGTTGGATATTATACAAGTTATCTGATGTTATATTGTTAATTATTACAACTGTTTCCACTTCGAAACATTCTATCACACAATGTCATAAAAACAAATACATTACATAATTAAGACTACTGATAAGTCTCCTATACACATTACTCTTGTAATAGAATTTTTGAATAATTCTAAGAGCTGTTTATGTGTTGATTACCTTCAAGAAAAGGTGGCCAAAATATTAATATATGATTTATTACTTTAAAAGATTAACAATGGAACTATTCCACTACTATTGTTTTAGTATCCATTAATGTATATGGTTTTTAATATTTTCAAACATTTCATATATTCACTGATTAACAATAAAATTAAACTGATATTAACTACAAATCTATCAACTCAAATGCAAATTCCAAGTTAGAATACCTTCACACTTGATCATACGTTCATCATATCGGTATCCCTCGTAGCACTGACAGACAAAGCTCCCCATAGTGTTAATACAACGCCCATTTTCACACATTATGGCTTTGCATTCATCCATGTCTACAGAAAGAAATACTTCTGAGACATTACCTTTATCATCACCGTGAAATATTTAAAAGTCCAATCTGTTACTTTGTAAAAAATTAGTTCTAAAACTGTTGATATAATTATATAACATGTTTTGTTTTTTGACATATTTCTAAAGCAGGAAAATGATTTAAGACTAAGAAACTAGTAATCTGTGGAAATCTGGAATGGATGTTTGAACCTGTATTCTATATGAAATTATTTTTATTGGATTTAATAATCAATTTTTCATACTATGAACAAAAATTAAAAAATGATCTGCATAACAACCTCTCTTTATTTAGGTAGAATTTAGATCTTTATATTACCTGCAGGTTTTGTCCGGGGATCCTCACATAACTTCATGTACGCCTCTGTAAAACAGTCAGAAAATATACAAAATAGAACAAAAAAGATACTTTATGTGAGTAGCTAAAGACTGAATCAAATACATAGTCTTAGCTTATTACAGAAAATCAAGGGCTATTTAGCATATTTAGAAATATGTAATAAAATCAGGAAGTAATATATTAATCTTATTCAAAACATCAAAAAGTCCATAAGTGGGTAATTGTTTTTTTTATTACTGCTGCAATGATTTATTAGAAATTTCAAATATAAAACCTCTAATTACCTCTTCTCCAAGAAATAGCAAAACACCTGTTCAACTAACCTAAACTTGGGTTTGTTGTGCATAGAGGACCAAAAGGACACAAATAAAAAGGTACCATTACAATCGTATCTAAACTACATGAAAAAAAACATTATAATTCTTATCAGAAAAAGATCAGTTATTCTGATAACATTGAAAGTATACTCCATACTCAATCAGTAGTAAATTTAGGGAAGAAAAAAATTAAAAACTTTAGAGGCCCATCAGCTCTGGAGATATGAATTACATAACTGAATTAAATATTTTAGTTGTAGATGAATGTTGATCCTGATAAATCTATAAGTTAATGAAATATGGTCTAAGAAGTATTTTCAAACCAAATAATCTATAAGTTAATTAACTCTGGTCTAAAAAGTAAACTCTGGAAAATGACTGGTCATTACTTGTGCCATTTCTGGGACACGGTTCACACAGGTCTCCCCAGGCACGGCCAACAGAACAACAACATGTCATCTTCGTCTGATTTACCATGAGGGAATGTAGACATACAAACTCCTTGGTGTCTGGGTCTCTGTAGTATCCTCTGTAACATGAAGAGGTTCTAACATCTGTAGGAAAAATCAACACATAGTCAATAAATCAGATGCATTTACTACTAATACTTATGGAATTAGCAACAAGAACTGAAGCTGACAAATATATAAAAAGTTAATATAATGAACATGATTGTCTAAAATTTAAACTATATGAACATTTGCTGTATTACAAAATACATTACAATCAGTCACAACATGCCCTGCTTTCTTTATATTCTAGTATTGTCTGGTACAAATCCTCAAGCAATTATCTGTTAGTATATTAGTGTTTGTTTTCTTTAGGTTTCACACTTCACTTTTCCCATTAATATAAAATTAGGTAAATCTTGTGGCTATAAGCAGCTGAAGTTCTTCACAAAAGTCTAACCAGTAATGGAAGGACATAAGTTGTATTTTGCGGTACACAATAGCTATGTTACTAGAACTTCTAGATGATACTCACTATTTTGCGGTACACAATAGCTATGCTACTAGAACTTCTAGATGATACTCACCATAACAAAGTGACTTACAAAATCATGTTTTGTAACTATTAAACATACAAGTTAATGAATCAGACGCTAGCCCTATTATATCTGATTGGACAATGCACTAATGGCTGGGCAATATTACGTGGTTATATACACTGAAATATTATACCACTACAGTACACTTTGCAAAATCCCTAGAAACATGAAGAAACAGTGAGCCAGTTTTAGTTCTTTCAGTGATTGGAGAGTTAGTGGTTCGTGTCAGCAATAACTAACACATATATATTCAGTTACTCAATTGATTAGCCATGAAATTGTACAACTACAAGTAATTTTATTTGTACATTATTCACAGTACCATTAGCGAGTAAATTTATGTTGAAAGTGAAAATTTTATTTGTGTAATTAGGCCTACAACTGTGTAAAAGTGATAGTAACCTGTAGCAAATGTTAAGGAAGAAATAAAGTGATTTGTCATTAGGAGGACTGAATTCTGCATTATTTTCACCAAATAATTTAAAAGAACACTTTACAACAATAGGAAGTATGGTCCTACCAATACATGTTGGTCTTCCTGTTGATAGAATCTCAAAGCCAGGAGGACATAAACAGGTGTAGCTTCCAATGTTATTGATACATGTGCCTGCTCCACAGATGTCTGACTGAGTTTCACATTCATCTATATCTGTAGAGGAAAGAAAGGTATTTCCTCAAATTATGGAAAATTATTTCTTAAACTTGTGTTTTTTGCATTTATTTTATGCACCTTAACGTAAGTACAAGTATGTGACGTTTCACAAGGAAAAACAGGATCTTCAAAACTTCTACAAGGATGTTTTATGTGAACTAATTTATTATACTATATTTTAGTTATGACATTTAAAAAAACACATAAAACCACAGATCAGGAAACCTGATAACGTGAGTGATTTTGGAAGTTAGGCCCTCCTTTACAAATTAACGACTTCCTTCAAATCACATTTCAGAATGACTATACAAACTTATAAATGAATCCAAATTTGATGACGAGGAACCCACTTTGAGACTAATAATGCGTAGAGATGGCTCAAATGGATAATGAAGAAAAACTTTAGTATAAGTTTAACATAACAGCAAATGTATAAACTTTTTTGACAAGGTTCTATCATCATCAGGTACCCATTCAAGCTGTCTCCAAGCATGATAAATGAATCATTTACTGGTTATATAAATACATAAATCTAGTCATTTAACAAATACATTAATATACTAACTTACGAATTCGAAACCAAATAACATTTGTGGCAGGAATTTCGGTTTAAAAATCTTTCAAGCCTCAAAAAAGAATTTGGGGCCTAAAGGCAACCCAGGGTGGTCAAAAACTTTTGCTTCTCTTCACCCTGTCGGTGAAAAGGTTAATGCCAAATGAATTTCGATAGAGCCACTGGGCTTAATTTAATTTTAACATATAAAGTGGATCGTTGAGAGACATGTGGAGATGAGGAAGATGCCGACCCAAGCGTGCTGGGAGACCCATGTAGAGACCATCATTCTGTAGTCGGAGCAGAACATGCGCATTTGTTTGTCCATGTTGTGATGACATCAGTGGAGAGAGCAGTCAACAAGGATTGGAGCAGAGAGATGCTGACTGAATAAGCTCGATTCTGTCTGAATAGACTTCTGAAAAATTAATCAATTTAAAGAAGAAAAATTTTTTAAAGTTACAGAGATATTATAATTAAAGAGAGCCTGATGGACTTACTGGATTAACAGCCCTTTTCAGGGGGCTGGGATAATATAATCCTATGCCCTTAGAAATTTTGATGCAGAGGGAAACCTGAGTGCCTGGAGAAAATCTGCTTTCACGAGTCAGGTGCTTACAAATTACAAATTAATCACTTACAGAATAATTTTACAAACTTACAAGTTAATCACTTACTGGTCATATAAATACATAAACCTAGTAATTTAACAAATACACAAATATATTAACTTACAAATTAATCACTTACTGGTCATATAAATACATAAACCTAGTCACTTAACAAATACACAAATATATTAACTTACAAGTTAATCACTTACTGGTCATATAAATACACAAACCTAGTCATTTAACAAATACACAAATATATTAACTTACAAGTTAATCACTTACTGGTCATATAAATACATAAACCTAGTCATTTAACAAATACACAAATATATTAACTTACAAGTTAATCACTTACTGGTCATATAAATGCATAAACCTAGTCATTTAACAAATACACAAATATATTAACTTACAAGTTAATCACTTACTGGTCATATAAATAAACCTAGTCATTTAACAAATACACAAATATATTAACATACAAATTAATCACTTACTGAGTGTTTTAAGCATATTTGTAACAGAAAAACATCTTACAGTAATTTATGTTAAACTGTAATAAAAGTTGGGAGGGGTTGAAATATAGGGGGTCAAAGGTCAAGAAATATATGTGAGTATAATGAGAAAAACTATATAGTTTTGTGAATATCATAAAAGAGGTGAATTTGGACAACTTACAAAGTGTTTCCATGAAATTAACTTAATTTAATCTGGATACACCTTTGGGCTATAAGGGTCACTATGAATAACTAATTTATCAGATGATTACAACATAAGTGAATATACTGACCAACAATATAGTTAATTGTAAAATGTGTGAATATACTGACCTATCTAGTCACTAGATATTAGAATATACTGATCAACAATATAGTTAACTGTAAAATGTGTGAATATATTGACCAATCTAGTCACTAGATATATGAATATACTGATCAACAATATAGTTAACTGTAAAATGTGTGAATATATTGACCAATCTAGTTATTAGATATACGAATATGCTGATCAACAATATAGTTAACTGTAAAATGTGTGAATATATTGACCAATCTAGTCACTAGATATACAAATATGCTGATCAACAATATAGTTAACTGTAAAATGTGTGAATATATTGACCAATCTAGTCACTAGATATTAGAATATACTGATCAACAATATAGTTAACTGTAAAATGTGTGAATATTTTGACCAATCTATTATTTGAAACCTTATTTCAATAAAAATGAATAAACTAAAGTGTAATTTATTACGAGAAGGTAAAAAATAAATTGAAAACATTTGTTGCCCATTTGTAATGAATAGACTGACCGACAACAATGTGACACACCAACTGTATAAATATACTCAACAAAAATCATATTTCTACACTAACTGTATAAATATACTAACAACAATGCAACATACCAACCATGTGAATAAATTAACTAACAATATATTGGTAACTTGCACAAAAACAAACACTTATAAACTTGTCACTTATCAACTGTACAAATACCGTACCTGACAATGTAGATGCTTGAAAACTACAAAATACAGTTTCTTAACCTACACATGTACCAACTATACAAATACACAGAGAGCTACTTACCAATACAACTCCTGTGACTTTTATCAAGTTGGTATCCATCTAAACAAATACACATAAAACTGCCAAAGGTGTTGGAACATCTACCATTGACGCAAATGTCTGGAAAGTCCTCACATTCGTTGATATCTAACAAAAATATGCACATTTTCATATTCTCTTTTATTGTTAAAACACTTTTCATATAATTTATACAAAACAATCAAATACCAAAAACACACTAATATGCATACCTTCTTGGTATAATTCATAGGAAACATTCAAATACCAAAAACACACTAATATGCATACCTTCTTGGTATAATTCATAGGAAACATTCAAATACCAAAAATATGACGATATGGATACTATATTGAAAGTTTTAATATTCTTATTAACTTAGTCCTTTAACTGCAGCTGCTTTAAATGCATACAGAATTTTTGAGAGCCATACAATGTATACAGCCCACTTGCATTCAACTGCCAGAGGCAGACTGTACCCCTATATGGTGAATCAGCATTCAATGGGTTAAAAGTACAAAGACAAAAAATAACATAAACACAGTGGAGATGAGATGAAAAAGATGTTAACTTAAATACTGAAGCATATATTTAAATATGACTAACATTTTAAGAAAAGTCCTTTCTGCACACCTCAAAAAAGTGGTTTGGTTGAAAATTTGATCATTTTTAGTTTCATTTTAAGGGGGGAATGAAATGCATAATTAAACAAATATAATGCCCTGTAAGTAATATTTACCTTCCATAATTACTGTCAAGGTATTTGGTCGAAACCCTGGTCCAACAGGACAAATATCATGATACTCAGCTGTAGGAGAAGTTAAACAGCAAAGTTGAATCATAAAATGTTTTATTACTACAAAGAAACACACATAAGTTACTTGTTTATTTTAGTTAATTCAAAATACTTCTGACCATCCTATAGATATTTTTTAAAACTGAAATACAGATGAAGAACCCTCTGATACAGGATCAGGAACTAGTTTTTAACGTACCATGAAATGAAAAAAAAATAGAGAGAGAAATCACCTTCTCATTTAGAGCACAACTGTCACAAACATTTCTATTTACTTCAGTTACAGCTAATCTTATCAAGAAACTTGAGTCTACTCCGTATCTTGTTAACCAAACTGTTGATATTCTGCTGACATGCAAAGAAACTTGAGTCTACTTGTTATCTTGTTAACCAAACTGTTGACCTCCTACTGACATGCAAAGAAACTTGAGTCTATTTCTTATCTTGTTAACCAAACTGTTGATATCCTACTGATATGCCAAGATACAGGTTTAATCTTTTATTAATTAATTAGAAACTTTAAGATGTGATTTAATGTTAATCCTTAGAATCTAGTCCAGAGATACCCTCTTAATACATTTCTCTAATTAGCACCTCAAGGCAGCTTGACAAAAAACAATCTATAATAATGTGAATAAAAAGGATTACAATATTCAAACTACCAACAGCTGCTGGATCCAACTTGTTCTAGAAGTCACAAAGACATCAGAATTTTAAGTTAAATCTTTGATCTTCTATTATAACAGAAAATATAATATTTTCAAGCACTTTCTTTTTAACATCATTTTAAGTAAATTTATGTTCATAAAAATCTAAATGGCATAGGTACCAATCGATGATGTTTTCAAGTACAATATTACTTTTCATTTGTGTACCGAGTTAAAAACAACAGCAAAAAACTTACTATCTTTAGTATGGAATCAGATGCCCCATCAAATACCAATTTTCACCACTTACAAATATTACTTCTAATACCTATTCTACCCAGAGAACATTTCTACAAAATTAAACAAAGACCATTCCTTAATCAACAGTATATTTTTTTAACGTAATACACATGTACGCTTACTTGCATTTTTGAAAACACACAAGTCACAGTTTGGACCCCATCCTTTTCCTACACTACAGCAGCAAGTTGCTTTTGTCATTCTAGTTCCAAGATCAGTTTGACAGAAGCTCCTTCCATTATACGTTTTGACTTCTAAGTAGCAGGAGGCTTCTCTCTTGTCTTTATGGGAAAGATAACCTTTCTATTAATTTATTCAAATACTATTTTCTGCAGTAGAGCTTCATACATAAGTTTGTTGAAAACAAGTACTGTATTAAACAACTGTTTACAAGTACGGTATTAAACAACTGTTTACAAGTACTGTATTAAACAACTGTTTACAAGTACTGTATTAAACAACTGTTTACAAGTACTGTATTAAACAGCTGTTTACAAGTACTGTATTAAACAACTGTTTACAAGTACTGTATTAAACAACTGTTTACAAGTACTGTATTAAACAGCTGTTTACAAGTACTGTATTAAACAGCTGTTTACAAGTACTGTATTAAACAACTGTTTACAAGTACTGTATTAAACAACTGTTTACAAGTACTGTATTAAACAACTGTTTACAAGTACTGTATTAAACAACTGTTTACAAGTATTGTATTAAACAACTGTTTACAAGTACTGTATTAAACAACTGTTTACAAGTACTGTATTAAACAACTGTTTACAAGTACTGTATTAAACAACTGTTTACAAGTACTGTATTAAACAACTGTTTACAAGTATTGTATTAAACAACTGTTTACAAGTACTGTATTAAACAACTGTTTACGAGTACTGTATTAAACAACTGTTTACAAGTATTGTATTAAACAACTGTTTACAAGTACTGTATTAAACAACTGTTTACAAGTACTGTATTAAACAACTGTTTACAGCCACAGTCAATGTTCATATGGGTAGCAAGGAACTTTTATTCTAACTCTTTCTAGGATAACACTTTAACAGTTAACTGATGCAATAATGTTTTCCAGCCTGAACTGATAGATTCAAAACCCAATTACTTCTTGATCATATCATGAATTGTAAATTTATTATTACAGAAACACTGAATTCTACACCAAGTAATATTATTTTATTATTAGTTTAAAAACATGAAATTGGTGTAAAAAACTATGTGAGAAAAAAACTGAGACTTAAAATTTAAAACACCCTTTTAATGAATCAATGCATTCTTTTTATTTGAACACAATACACATTAGGATTTCTGACATAGTTTCTGTAATATACAATAATATTATGTGGTTTCTATTTCCTTATTATAATATGGTATCATTAAAAATTTGTCAGTAATTCTGAGATGTGAAGTTTAAACATAATACATGGTCAAAAAAGTCATAAAGTTCCTTTCATTCTAGCTGCCTTTGTTCTTCTCTTTAGATAACACCTGGTCCACCCATGGTAATGTATGGTTGTAATGCTCTACTTTGTGCAGTGATGTTGACAGCAGTGTCCTACATTTGTAGGTCAGGTGATGACTTGTGGCTAATGCTAGTCACTCCGAGTAAGTCTGACATTAGTTTAAACAGTTAAGTAGATGATCTCAGCCAAGTAAACCTGATAAAAATTATCTCTGATCCAGTAAAAGTGACTGTCCATCATCAAGTACACTTTTACACACATAAGCTTCTTGATTATTTTTTTACCAGTCTTAAAATAAAGAAGTGTTAACTTATTTTGAGAAAGACTAAGTAATTCTTAATGGTTTTCTTTTATCAAAGAAATCATTCTTATTTTCTCTAGGAAACATGGAGGAATGACTGAAAGATGTCTTTATATTTCCAAAGTCAATTCTTCACAAATAGATAAATAGACTCTTAAAAGTAGTGAAATTCCAAGATAAGAGCTGCCACTTGAAAGTTTAATTGCAGGGATAAATGGATGATGAAAACAGAAAATTACAGTTTCATAAAATTCTTAGAAAAATATATAATATTGTAGCATTCTAGGAATAACAAGCTTTAACTTAAGAAAAAAAATCAATCATTATCAACAATAAGAATTTTAAGAACTAGAAATATGTTTATAAATACAAATACATAGTAGTGATTGAGCAAAATTTACAGCAGTCATCTTATCAAAAGTTGGAATAAATTAAGTCACCTCCCCCACCCACACACAAACGGTAATTGAAATAATGTGTTTCTTCTCTGCTACAAGTTACTATAAAGAATTGACATATTTAATTAAACTAGTTTACATCATGTGTCCATTATGTTATTTTAATTAGCAGTTTGTTTCATATTTTGTGCAAAGCTACATGAAGGCTATCTGTGCTAGCTGCATCTAATTTAGCAGTGACAGGCTAGAGGGAAGGCAAATAGTTAACACTACCAACTCATGGGCTACTCTTTTACCAATGACTTGTAAGATTGACTGTGACCTTATAACATCCCCGCAGCTAATAGGGTGAGGAGGTTCGGTGATGGAGATTCGAACCCACGACCCTCAGACTACAAGTCAAGCTCCCTAACTACCAGGCCAGGCCGTGCCAGGCTAGTTGTTTGTCACAGTTAAAACTGTTCAAAGCTGCAACTTGCTGAACCATCGAGGGGAGGTTCACGAAGTAGAAATGTAACCAACAAGAGATGCTGGTAACTGTGACTAATGGTCAAAATTCCAGTATTTTTTCAGGTTCAGAGTTGTTAAAACAAGTATTTTATTTGTTTCTGATACTCATATAAAGCTACACAATTGCTATGTGTGCAAGACATCCCTAATTTTGAAATGATAGACTAGAAGATGGGCAGCTAGTCAACTCTTAGGCTACTCTAACGGAATATTGGGATTTGACCATAAAGGCCCTAAACAAAGCATGATTTTACATAATGGGCCACGAATCACTAAGCAATGCTCACCCCTGGAGTATTTGTTCAGAACCAGGATTTCCAAGGCAACCGGGCTGCAGTTTATAAGAAGTAAAACTATTCTAGAGTTAGAGTGATTTTGTTAGAAAATATATTTCTTCAAGTTGTGTTCCGGATTTTAAAATATTCAAATCTTCTAGAGTTAGAGCTACAAACTTTGTAATCAATTTACTGGACAAAACCCTTTTTATTTACACATAGAAAACTTCATTTATTTTCCTATAGTTAAAGGTTACTGAAATAAAATTTTCCTTTTCTTTTAAATTTGTCCTTTGCTGAGCTAGTGAAGATTTATGTTCAAGTACGAGATATTACTTTTAAAGAAAAAAAAAGGAACACAATCCAATGTCCAATACGAATTTGTAATATGAATGAATTATATTAATAGGGAATTTGGAAATGTCTGACAAGTGTATTTATTCCCTAATGTGCATCTGTTTATATATATCTATATATATCAGCTGAAAATGGAACATCCCAACAATAGATGTATATACTTTTCATTTACTCTTACAAATACAGACTAATAACTATCTATATCTGGTGTACAGGACTAATAATAAAACATATTTAATCTACCAAACCCCAGTTTTGGTTCAATCACTTAATTGCAGATGCAATTATCCAGATTTAAAGATCAATTGTAGGGACATTAACTTGGTTAATCCACGAGATATCAATTAACAGTCTGTTGCAAAACTGAGCCAAACTAATGAATATTACTAAATTATATATTACTCACCAAGAAACACATATATTGAAAACAACTGCACCAAAAACTTAATAAGAGATATTTCAAATTTCTTTTTTTTTCTCATGTAATTTGGCAATATAATTTATCCAAACAGTGAGAAATATTCAAACATATGAAATATCTTTCAACACTAATTTGTCTATAAAAACTAGATTGCTCACTATAGAAGGAAATACATGAATTTAAGAATCTATTCAAAAATTTATTATATGAGAACCTACCAACACAAGCAGTGCCGTTTAGTGCAATTTCATAATTTGGTGGACACTCACAGCGAAACGAGCCAGGTGTGTTTATACAAGTGCCATACTGACATGATTGTGGATTTTCACATTCATCAACATCTATACAGAAATTTAAAAATGTTTAATTAGACAACAACAAATATTAACAAACTAAATCCTTAAATATTTTATTTCAGTGAATTATACAATGAGAAGAAGTCAAATAATGTTAATTTAATAGTTAATTTAATATGAACTGACTATATTCATCAACAAACACCTATCATCTCTTACCAATGTTTTAATGAATCAGAAATACGAACTGACTATATTCATCAACAAACACTAATCATCTTTTACCAATGTTTTAAATGAATCAGAAATACGAACTGACTATATTCATCAACAAACACCTATCATCTCTTACCGATGTTTTAAATGAATCAGAAATACAAACTGACTATATTCATCAATAAACACCTATCATCTCTTACCGATGTTTTAAATGAATCAGAAATACGAACTGACTATATTCATCAACAAACACCTATCATCTCTTACCAATGTTTTAATGAATCAGAAATACGAACTGACTATATTCATCAATAAACACCTATCATCTCTTACCGATGTTTTAAATGAATCAGAAATATGAACTGACTATATTCATCAACAAACACCTATCAGCTCTTACTGAAGTTTTAAATGAATCAGAAATACGAACTGACTATATTCATCAACAAACACTAATCATCACTTACCAATGTTTTAAATGAATCAGAAATACGAACTGACTATATTCATCAACAAACACCTATCAGCTCTTACTGAAGTTTTAAATGAATCAGAAATATGAACTGACTATATTCATCAACAAACACTAATCATCTCTTACCGATGTTTTAAATAATCAGAAATATGAACTGACTATATTCATCAACAAACACCAAAAGTGAAAATACTGTAAGTTTCAAATTGTTAACAATTTTTTTATAATAAATAAAATGGTTGATCTAATTATACAGAAATTTTTGCTGTTATATTGCATGGATATACACTACCTTATTGTTATGTCGCTGTAGTTTTCTTAAAACTTATTCTAATCCCTAACCTTAAAGCACAGAAAGTAGAAAATCATTACAAAGTGCTCACCTGTGCAATTACCTCCACTAAAGTCTAGCTTATAACCTGGGTCACACTGGCAACGGTATTTTCCGATTTCATTCTCACATCGTCCATGAACACAGATGTTGCGGAATTCTGAACACTCATTGATGTCTACAAGAGAAAGTTTAGTTTCAAAGTAGCAACCAAACAAAAGCTACACCATGCAATTTTTCAACTTTTGTCATAGAATTATTTAATTAATGCAACTTAAGCACATAAATACAAAACTATTGTGGTTCATGTTTGTTAGAGCTTCACTCAGTTATTTCCAATTGAAAGACAGTGATTTTGGCTTTTTGCCTTCAACAAAGAACTATGTCTGTAAGCACTAAAAGGTACAAAAAAAAAAGATATTGATTAAGTAAAACATCAACTGTTTCCTAACACAGCAGTAAAATATTCCAACACGTAAAACTAGTAAAACAAATGATTATCTGAACATTGCATGCAGAAATACATTTCTTTAAATTACTATTACACTGTAAGATTCTACTTTTATCGGATATTTCGGGTCACTTAGAGAGTAAAATATCTAAAATTACTGACATGAATAAAGCAAAAAATTAATTACAATACATTGAACTGAAAAGTAAGAATCATAATAGACACTACTGGAGGTATGGCTTATGAGCTAAACATCAGAAAAATAATAACATTTCACTTTATTTACAATATATTTGGTCTTATTCCCTTACAAATTTCCTGCAGTAAGTTCAAGATTAATAAGGTGATTTTTTTATTTGAAGCAAAGCAAATATTATCTCAATAATGTAGTTAGCATTTCAAGTTATATCTGCCATAAATCTAATTGGGCATACTCCAACTGCTATTTGTACTAGCACATGGCTTGCCTTATCTCAGACAAGGAACCACATGAACTAATAACTTCACCAATCGATTGCTTGTTTTATTCCGACTAATTTTTATAAACACAAGGTTAATCTTAAATATAAATAATGATAATTGGTGTTGAAATAATTAATATAGCATGCATTATTAATTCTTACCTGTAATTTATACATCACTAACTTAATTTAATTCACACCATAACATCTGTTGTTCGTGCCTCTTAACCACTGCTGTCTGTCGTATCCTCACGGGCACTGGATTTAACAGATATAGTGTGGTTGACATATTGTTATACATTCTACTCTGTTTCTAATCATAAGTTCTTAGAATTATCTTGGTAAGAAAACCAAAATCAAAATATAATGACTGCCATTTTTATCAACACACAGTTTCCCTCAGCTTTGGAAAGGATACTCTAACTATGTGTCTACTACTACTATTTTTAGAAACACACAGGTTTTCTTAAACTTGGAAGGCACACTCCAACTAATATATGCTTACTACTATTTGGTTTGCCCCATCTTATAGGAGACGCCCCAAGTTAAATACATATATTACTATTCTTACAAATAAATGCTTTGTCTCCATCTTTGAAGCCACAGTATGTCTACTGCTAGTTTTTCTCACCAATACATTCTTTATCTCCATCTTGGAGAGTAAACCCCATCTCACAATCACAGTGATAACCACCAGCATAATTAAGACAGTGACCGTTTTCACACAACTGGCCATTCAGGCTACACTCGTCCACATCTGTACAGAAGAAAAAAAAATGATCAAAATGGGTTTTCTTTCATGTAAAAAAATACTATATCATCAAAAACAAACAAAGGTAAGTAAATGCCACATTACATAGACTATTGGGAAGCAAAGTGATTTTTATCTATGAACAAAATTATCTGTAAAATTAACCATTTCAGATAAAATTGAGATAATTACCTCTGCATTGGAAACCATCTCCTTCAAATCCTTCATCACAATCACAAGAAAAGGAGCCTAGTGTATTGATACAACGTGCATCTCGAGCACACCCTCCATTGTCTCGAAGGCATTCATTTTCATCTGCAATGAGAATTATTACTTCACTATCTAGTTTTGATCCGTAGCCATCTAAAGTTTAACTAGTACATCAACAAGCATTTTAAACACAATACACACTGGCTGTCATCTGTATTTAATCCAATGAGCTGCACAGATCATCAAACATATGTCAAAACTGTTAATCTTTCAGTATCACATCTTAAAACCTAGCTCACTCAAGTAAAACCTAAATATCTTTAAACCAATTTAATCAGATAACCAATGGATGCAAAAACTTTCTTTCCTGACTATGTCCAAAATTAAAGTACTTAAAGAATATTTAATTTTCATTTATTACCTCATAACATAGAACATGAAACTCTTAAGGCTTCTTTATCAACACTTACAGGTGTAGTTTAAGCCATTTCCTGAGATATTACTACTAAATTACAGCTCTATGCAAACAGAATTCTCAACACACTGTATTGTATAAGCTGGTGACCAAAAACATATTTCTATGTGCGAAGATTCTTGTTATTACAAACAACCAGTTTTATTAGGAAAAAATTCACAAGTTGAAAATAAATACCTCCAGAGTTTCTTCTTGCAAACAGTATAAGAATTTCAAAACTTGTTCACCAAAACATTTTAATGATCAACTTATAATAAACAGGTAAAGACCTTTATATATTATTTACACATTTTTCATTCAGATATTAGAACCATTACTGTACTATTGAAATAACCATTTTAATTTAAAATTATTCTCTTACTATTGAGATACCTGCATTACATATACAGTATTACAAACTTTTTCTGTTGTTCCAGTTATTACACTGACTACATACCCCTACAAGTTCTTCCATTACCACGAAAACCACTGAAACATTCACACTTATATGATCCTACAGTGTTTGTACATTCTGCATTTTCATCACATGTAGCCGTGTTCAGGGTACACTCGTCATCATCTGTAAGAAGAAGAATTATTATGGGTGTCCACACACACTTCATACATTTAACAGCATATTAAACTACAATTTTTTTTTTGTAAAATTGACTTGTTACGCTTCAAGTATACTAATTTTAATAAATAATTTACAAAATTAAGTTAGATTTTTAGAAAATTATAAGAAAAAATATCAATTTTAAATAAGACCATTAATTTGTTTTGGAGAAGTTAAGTGGTAGACAGATAAGAAATATGACTCAGCTCACAATGTACTTACCAATACAATCTTTCTTCAATATTTTGGTAAAAGACATGATCCAAACTTACTTTATAAGCACTCTCTCATGGAATACCTGGGTTAATGGCTTACTGTTTAATGAATGATCCTTCTTCAATGGTTTCAAGAAGTATCCTTTATTTTGTTTGGTTTTGATGTATAGTCTTTTACTCACTACTAATAACCTAAAATACTTTAGATGTTTAGATAACATATGACATACAGTCATAATTAATTATCCATTACTATACAGCAGACTACTGGTTACTTAATTAGTTGTTAGTTTCTTTTCTTTACCAAAATGTGGATTTCAGTGAGGAAAAGACTTAGAATCCTAATCCATTCTTTGATTCACTACTTCCTTAGTGTTGAGTAAAGAACTGTACAAACTAAAACCAAACTGCTTACATTCCACCACTGCCTACTTTATTTACTTGCTTCACTCTTTCAAGTAGCATTGATGACCTGTGAATTTAGCAAAGCTAGTCTGCTGCAGTTGGAGTAGTGAATCAAAGAATAGGTTAGGTCTCTACATCATCTTTTTCTTCACTGACATTCATGTTTTGGTAAAGAAAAGAAAAAGAAATTAACAACTACATAAGTGCCCTTCATATCAATATCCTTACTCTTGTTTGCTTGTTGCAAAGCTACTTAAGGTGCAAATTGAAAGTAATAGACTAGAGGGAAGGCAGCTATTCAACACCACCCACCACCAACTCTTAGGCTACTTATGTCAGACCAAATAGTGGGATTTAACTGTCTGTCTTATTGATTAAATTTTAACCTATACGATCTTTTATCAGTTCTTTGATAATGTATTTTGGAACACACAGAACACTTACCTGTACAGTCTTCTTTAGATTTGGTGGTAATAAACACAAAAAAACTGGTGTGATAATGACAATATGACTATTAAAGAAATACATTGGTTACTAATTCAGACAGTCCACCAAGGATTTAACATGTATTCATTCAACAATTACTACAAAAGCCTATTTTTTTAACAAAAATTAAAATGTTTGATTTAACATATTTCTTCAAATATTATTTCAGAATTATTAATTACTAACTTTACATAATATTCTGAATTTTTTATGAAAATATATCCCCTGGAATTTACTTCATAATATAAATAGCCAAATCAGTTTCCATGAAACATGATGTTCACATGTGAAACTCGTCAAGTGAGGGTTTTTGAAGACACATAGCAGTGGTATTTAAGTTTAACTAAGTAAGTTACACAAATGCTTTCACAACATTAAAGTATTTTTTGTTTGGTTTTTTATTGCAAGCTTTCAGTCCTCACAACACTCTTAGCAGAGTATTTTTCAAAGCCTAAAAAGTTAGAATCATTGCATAAAAATAATCACTTTTAATAAATTAACGAATGTTAGTTTACTTACAGAATGTACACCAAATTGTATGGGAATGAACAATTTGGAAATAAAATTTACTTTGATTAGGATATTTAAAAAATAAGAAGAAAAAAATACATCTGTCTTGAATTTTTGTTCTTATATTGATGTAAAGAAAACCATGGTCGACAATGCTTATGTTTTTAGCATAATAACTACTGAAGTACACAAGGTTTTTCATTAAACAAACTGGTTGATTTTGCATTTTCATTATATATCAAATATCAGAACTGGGTTTTTGTTGTTAAGCAAAAAGCTACACAATGGGATGTCTGTGCTCTGTCCACCAATGGTATCAAAACCTGGTTATGAGCATTATAAGCATGCATACTTACCACTATGCCACTGGGAGACATCAAAACTGGAAGAAACTGATTTACAAGACTGGTGAAGTTATGTATCCTACAGAATTGTTTATCCTTTTGCTCCTTACATAGAACTGGATAGCAAAACATTAGTATCCAAAAATATCAGAGAATTCATCAAAATATCACCTATCACCAAGTTGGTCCTTCAGACAGGTGTCCCTTATCACCAAGTTAGTTCATCTGATAAGGGACACCTGTCTGAAGAACTAACTTGGTGATAAGGGACACCTGTCTGAAGAACTAACTTGGTGATAAGGGACACCTGTCTCCAAGTTAGTTCTTCAGACAGGTGTCCCTTCATCAGCTGTATTTGTCTTTTAGGCAAAATGAATTATGATGATGGACACCACTAATACTTTCACGTGACAACAATTTAGAAATACTGGTTGTCATTTTGGCACCCAAAAGGAAAACGTTTTAGATACTGACCTTCTATAGTACTTATCTATTGAATTCTTAGACCACAGTGAATTTAGATACACAGTTTCGATAACGAGGAACCCACTTTGAGACTAATAATGGCTGGATAATAATACCCATTCAAGCCGTCTCCAGCCATTATTAGATACACAGTCTTCCATTAGCTCTTAAGTGAAGTATTCTGAATAAAAATGAAATTATTTGTACAACCTTCATTCAGTGCATTTATGGAATGACCTTTCAAACCTATGACCTATTTAGACAAATGAACTTGTATGTATAATCCTCTGCAATTCTTTGACAAAATCTCATGAATCACACTAAACTTACCCAGTTAAATTTTCTTTCAGTTCTCTGAATATGAAACAACATTAAAACAACTCCTTCTGTTCTTTGATGATGTATTATAATTTAAATGTTTAATGTTCCATTAGTTATTTGAAAATGTACCTTTAGCTCTGTGGTGTACTGTAATAATAATGAATTTATTTGTAGAATCCTCTCTTGGATCAAAACAAACTTACCCGTACAACCATCTTTCAGTTCTTTCAGTGAGAATCCGGGATCACAGTGACATTTGAAGGACCCTAGAGTATTTTCACATCTTCCACTTTGGCAAAGGTTTAGGTTCAATACACATTCATCAACATCTACAAGTAAATAAAATGTTTACAAAGGCATGGTTTTAGCTAGTGATATATATTCATTCAGTCAACTTTTTATAAATTTTATGCCAGGGAAGAATAAAAACCCACCCTAAAACCACTATTTAAAAACATAAAATAAATTTTTGTTTATCATGTTCTCTGAAAACAATGAGATATCCATGACCAAAAAAAATCATCTGCAAGAGGTCAAAGAGCATTTATCTATCACAAAAGTGATGATGCAAGTACCTGGAGTGAAGAAAATCTCTGTACTGACCAGCTATTTTCAAGAAGTTTCCAGAAGAGGTCTCTAATTCCAAAAAGTGTGAGAAGTGGTAATGGCAGAGACGCAATGAACAGTGGTGGTGAGCTACTTATGATGTTTGGTTTGGCTTGACTGTTGACAATCATTCAAAGCTACTCGACCTTGTCACAGTGTAACTCTTCACCTATGCTGCCTTCAACCTTTCTAACTGCAGCAAATTTGTCAGCACATCATGTTCTGCTCATTCCTGTAATTTACTTTTACCTTTCCAGAGTTCACACGGACCTTACCCTCATAACAAATTATTGAATTTTCTCTGTTTTAGTCAGAGATCACTTGTTAAATAAGTTTTATTAAAAAACTTTGTTTTTGAAATAATTAAGTTAGTTTAATAACAAAATGTGTCAGTTTATAAAGTTTCTTTCTATATTTCATATAAATGACTAACTGTGGCTTACCAACACAACTCTTTCCATCAGGAGATTCCATGAGTCCTTCAGTACATCGACAAGCGTGAGAACCAGGATAATTTATGCACTGTCCTCCATTACAGATTCTGGGTAGTTCTCTACACTCATCAATATCTGTTGAATTTAAAATTTCTAAGTTGCTAATTTTAATACTATCAAACAAAATTTAGTAAAACATTTAAAAATGTTTTAGTTATATCTTGAAAGTCATTCCTGTCAGATGATCAAATTTATATGAAGTTACACTTTGTATTAGTTCTGTAGCATTGTCAAACTCTTAATTATGCCTTGAGCTTGTGTGACAAAATTTCTAGTTACTTTATTTATATCACAGATTTACTTTTGTAACGATGTGATCATAAGAAAAAAGAATATGTCAGCATAGTGCTACTACACATTGTTATGTATATATATATATAAACAGTAGAAAATTTTTTGTTTTAGATATTCAAAAAATGTAAAAATCAAGTAGGTCAATCTGTTCTTGTGTATAAAAAACAAACAAAAATACACAAATTCGGTATTTCTGGCATGATATTTGAACCTAATCAAAGGGCTTCTTAAAGTTAATTTAACATGAAGTATCATTATAATAGGTTGGCAAACAATGATTTATAAGAATAAAGAAGAATTTTATTTATGGTGCAACATCATTGTCTAACAAAGAATGACAGACTAAAGAAAAATATAACAATGTCAAGTTGTTGGTGAACAACTGAAGCCCTAAATTTTGATCTTCAAGAAATAAAATACAGTGAAAAGCTGAATACACCCTAATACACTAAGACGACAAAAGTATAAAATATGCGATGTATATTACATTAATCAAATAAGAAGTACATATCATAATCTTATAATGACAGTACCTCTCCCAGGTTTTAGTTTCATACCACGCTATCTACTTTATAGCTTTTTGTTGTATGTTCTGTTTTTGGACTTTTTTTTTCATTTTCCATCTTTAAAGTTTGGTTTCCTTAAATTATGATGGTGATGATCATTTCTTAAACTATATTTCATATAAAGAGAGAGTCTCATTAGTCTTTAGAAGAAAGATGTAAAAAAACGTTTATGTCAAACATTTCAAATCTTTCTTGTTGAATTGAATGAAGCATACTGGTTTTACTTCTCATGACTGGTTCAGTCTTGAAGATGTACACATTTTTCAAACGTCATTCTATCAAACAAAAAAACAATGACAATATAAAAAAATGAACTGTCTTACTACTGATTCTACGACCCATTCAAGTCATTTTCAAGGCTGTCAAATAAACGACAGAATACACAGTTCCACTGCAAACGAGTGTTACCTTCGTAAATTTCAGTTTGTGTTAAAAAATATAATGTATTAAAGTTTGCATCTGCGTACAGATTATAAATTAAACCTCATATCTTCCTAAAATATTATAAAAACATCTAATGCAGCTTAGGAATGAAATAATATTTCCAATTATCTGATTCACCTGAATATTTCATTGTGAATAATTATCATTTGTGCAAGATGTAAGCACATGTTGTCATGGATGTCATTAAAATGGCTTAAAGGATCTCAATACACGCTACACAGAATGAAATAATATCATTATAACATACCAATATTAACATCTCATGAAAATTGGTCATCTAATGATTTAGCTAAAAAGATAAAGTCAGTCTCACCTGTACAAGACTTTTTATCAAACAACAGTCGATATCCTTCCTTACAACTGCATGAGTAGCTTCCTTGGGTGTTAATACAAATTTTTTCACAGTTTCCATTGTTAACAGAACATTCGTTAATATCTGTGTAAAAATATGTAATATTTAGAGCATTAGATAAAAAAACACTTTTACATATACCTGAACTACACTGTTTCATTTTACATTCCATTTCTTAAATATACAAATGGATCTAAATTACAAACAAGTAGGGCACAATCAGAGAAAAATAAAAAATGCTTGAGTTATCTAACTCAATGCACAAAGAACTGATATTGCAACATCAAGAATTAAGCTTATAGTTCAAATAAAATGCATGAATATATTACAAATATAATAAGTATGAAAATCGGTAATGTAATCTTCAAAGGTTTTTGGGCAAAGTTGTATACTTTCTGAGTGACAAGTTGGGCAAAGATGTATACTTTCTAGATGATAAGTTGGGCAAAGATGTATACTTTTAGGGGACAAGTTGGGCAAAGATGTATACTTTCTAGATGATAAGTTGGGCAAAGATGTATACTTTTAGGGGACAAGTTGGGCAAAGATGTATACTTTCTAGATGATAAGTTGGGGGTATATATATCTTTGCCCAACTTATCATCTAGAAAGTATACATCTTTGCCCAACTTGTCACCTAAAAGTATATATCTTTGAAGTATTTTTCTTACTGTCATGATGTTAAGGGTTACTTTTATTATCTTAAGCTCAAGGAGTTAAGTATTTTTCTTACTGTCATGATGCTAAATGTTAATATAATAATTTTCAGCTTCTTTTTGGGAGAACAAATGTTTCATTTCTAACTTATTTTTTGCCAAAATGAAATCTTGTGTATGCTCACTTATCACCTAGACCTTACTGTCATGATGTTAAGGGTTACTTTTATTATCTTAAGCTCAAGGAGTTAAGTATTTTTCTTACTGTCATGATGTTAAGGGTTACTTTTATTATATTAAGCTCAAGAAGGATCATAAGCAAATTCTATATTTTTCTATATTAGAACTTATTATATTAAGTTCAAGAAGGTAAGTATTTTTCTTACTGTCATGATGTTAAGGGTTACTTTTATTATCTTAAGATCAAGGAGTTAAGTATTTTTCTTACTGTCATGATGTTAAGGGTTACTTTTTTTATCTTAAGCTCAAGGAGTTAAGTATTTTTCTTACTGTCATGATGTTAAGGGTTACTTTTATTATATTAAGCTCAAGAAGGTAAGTATTTTTGACAAGATCATATCACTTCTTATCTCATAAAGTTTTATTCTACAAAATAGTTTCATTAATCAAAGTTATCACTATTTGATGCACAAAAGTGTTAGTTTTTATAGCAGAACTTTCTTGAAGTAAATGAATGAAAGTAAAAAACCTTAAAAGTAGCTATAACAAACCTTCCGCTCTTGAATATGCTCAACAAACACGAGAAGAACTAGCTTATATTTTAATAGCTGTCTAATTAAATATTTTATTTAAAAAAAGAAAATACACAAAAGTTCAAACACAAAAAAACTGTATTCTTATAAGTGTCAAGTCTACGAGTTCTTTTATTTTGGTGATCAAAATATACTTAGAAAACGATATACTAAATCACAGAATTTTGTTGCATATTTATGAAATGGAATTTCAGAGTAAAAATAACAAAACAAATTTCACCTTCACAGCTGGTAAGTTGAGGAGTCTGCTTGTATCCCTCATTACATATACATTGATATGTGCCCATCATGTTCTCGCAGACACCGTTAGAGCAGATGCCACTCGTTCGACTACATTCATCTATATCTGTACAACAAAAAGATCCATTTCTTGTTCACTTAGAACCAGGATTAGCATGCTTAATTTAACATTATACCTTTAATATCTGTAGCATTTACAGTTACTCTTTGAAATCTTGTACTTGAGTAAACATGTGTTCAATTCTACCAGTTTCAGCAAGATGCAACATTTACATGTTAACAACACAATACTGTTACAATCCATTTATAACACTACATATTGTTGGAATTGTATACTTATAATATCTAGTGCTTAAGCAACCTTTTCCAATATCATATATTTAGAGGTATATCTTAACAAATTCATTTACTGATAATGAAAATTTAACAACGTCTTTATGAGTATTTAGCATGGTTTGCAATCCAATTTTAACACATCTCTACAATAAAATTTCTACCTTTACAATATCTTCCATCAGAAGTCAGTTCATGACCAAGGGGGCACTCACAACGGAAAGAACCAACAGTGTTAATACACTGCCCACCTCGACAAAGACCTCGATTTCTTTCACACTCATTAATATCTACAAATGTAAACATTTATGTATAAGTTTACTTAAACTTGAAAATCCAATTTTCATAAATACTTTACCCTTTATTCATAGTACTTATGGGTAGATCCCTAAAGTGAAATTACAAGAGATTAAACTTGAAAACAGCTTTAAAATATGTATTTAAATCAAAGGAGTTCTGAGAAAGAAAATATTATTTCAAACAAATATTACACAAGTATTAGAAAATAAATCTTATACTTTAGTTATCAAATACACTAAGTCTACACATATAGCTTGTGTCTGTCCTCCTTAAATACATTTGGCATAACTAAGGTTAAACACACTTTATAAGAATGATGTTCGAAATCTTGTGCTGACCTTTGAACTACTTTCTCCATCATCAGTCATGCTAAGTCTTATGGCTATGATTATGCACTACTGACTGACACTCCTCTAATTAAACCATGCATCTTGACAAACTCTCCACTGATCTTCCAGTGTACATGGGCATCAGCTTCCTAGGTCATGTTTATGCAGGCAGAAACTGACACTCCTCTAATTAAACCATGCATCTTGACAAACTCTCTACTGATCTTCCAGTGTACATGGGCATCAGCTTCCTAGGTCATGTTTATGCAGGCAGAAACTGACTCTCCTCTAATTAAACCATGCATCTGGACAAACTCTCCACTGATCTTCCAGTGTACATGGGCATCAGCTTCCTAGGTCATGTTTATGCAGGCAGAAACTGACACTCTAATTAAACCATGTATCTTGACAAACTCTCCACTGATCTTCCAGCGTATATGGGCATCAGCTTCCTAGGTCATGTTTATCCAGGCAGAAAAACACAGAAGTCCACTATAACTGCACTGGAGAATTTGACAAGCATGTGGCTTAATTGGATTCCTTTGATTCAACTTTCTTTTGAAAAGATTCACTTATTTAAAGATGTGACTGGAAGACTTGGAACTTCTGGCTCCTGTCAGAACATGATTTAAATGGCCGTTGCTATTCTAAACACACAGTGTGAAAGTACACAATCATGAAGGACACTGAGGGCTTTTTTCTTCAGAATGTTATGTCTATGTCATTAAGCAATCTCCTTATGCTAATCTTTTTTTTTTATGTTTTTGTTCAATGCATCTGGCCATAAGGCATTATGGTCCAAAAATACGGCAAAACATAACAATGTTGTATTAAACAATTTTCCTATAAAGTGTAGTTAATCATCTGTAATGCATAAACTAATCATAATAATTAATAGAATCATTAAAAAAAGTGATTATGAATCTTCAAGTTATTGATTTGTTTCAGTATCGTTTCACTACCAATGGAGTGTGCCTATTGTAGAATATTCAGTAATCAGTGTAAAGAACTGACCAAATGAAGTGGGTAAATTTCCTAATTTTCTAAATGAGATACATAGGAAACCCCAGCAATAGTTAGTGGAATTAACTGTGCCACTGATGGTATTTTATTTTGTTTACCTTTTTTATGTTATTATATGTTTTCAGGGAAAGAAAGTGACCAAGAAAGTTATGGATTCACATGTAATTAGGTGCACAGTTTAGAAAAATATGTTTCAAAAACAGGTGGGGGTATAGACAGAGCCTACCAGTAGTGCTTCTACTGTTAAAGTGATTAATATAGATTGTAACTACAAAAAATACCACTAGAGCTTTCTGATGGAAACAGATTAAAACTGCAATATGAGAAGTAGAAACATTTGTTTCTTTCAACAATACAAAAACTTGTGAAACGTTTATAAAAATTATTGTAAAATTAAAAAAACAAATAAGTTAAAATAAGATTTCATATTAAATTTTTTTTAAAATCTCTATGTAAACTCACCCATGCACATCTGCATCATCATAGTGTCTTCAAAGCCTTCGTTACACTCACATCGGAAGGAACCAAGAGTGTTGATACATCGTCCATTTGCACAAACACCTCTGGCTATGGAACACTCGTCGATGTCTGAGAATGAAGTAAAGATTGACAATATTTTAAGTTATTTTAACCTCAAGATAAATACTTACAATTATGAGGTGTTTCCTAGATTTTCTATAAAAGTAAAGTTATTACTTGGATAAGAATTTTGAATATATTCATACAATAAAAAATTGAATACTCTAAGTTTGCTGTTTTTAAAATAATAGATACTTTATCAAAAGGAAATGAATATATGTGATTAAATGTTAAAATGAGCTTGTTACACTTTATAATAGAATAACTACTTAAAGTAATACAAGATATTTCTTGTTTCCTGAGAAATATAATTTATTTATATTGACATTTCTATCCTTATCTTCATACTACATCAAAAATATACGATTTACTTTTTCAGTATGCCATATCTTTACAAAACATTCACATTGTTTTCATTGATAACTTTTCATCTGAACTTACCAGTACAATTCAAATTAAGTTTATCAAGAGCAAACCCTTGGTTACACTGACAGTTGAAGCTTCCGATGGTGTTATGACATCTTCCATTCATACAGATGTTAGGGAAATGGACACATTCATTGATATCTACAAAACATGTATCAGTTTCAGAAATATAAAACACAAGTACGCACATCTACATAACTTCACTAACTTTATATAAGGTAAGGATCTCTTTATAGATTACTATGTTCGAAATGCCAAAACACATGCTCTCCAAAGAACATCCACTTCTAACTTTAAGTATCACTCTCTACATAGCATATATAATTTACTATAAAAAGGATAAAAACCCTATAACCCGAGGGCTTTCGAAAGGTAGACCTTTCTTTTTATCGTTTTATATTAAAACTTCTTGAACCTACATGTTTTTCTGACATCATGAATATAGAACTTACTGTCATTATTTATGTGTTTGGGGATTTAACCTCTTCAAAATTTGATCATTGCTAGCGATACAATAATCACATTGTAATGTAGTGCAAAAATAATGAAAAAATACTGTTATAACAGTATTTTTATAACAAAAATATATACTCTACTACTACTAATAAGTCGACAATAATAGTACTCATGACTGTTCACTGATATCATAACCACCATAAACAATTAGGAAATAAATAT
>NW_013667205.1:93803-94542 GCF_000517525.1 Limulus polyphemus
CCATCTCGAACGGGTTAAAGGATATGCATCAAACTTGTATTTTGTTTGAACCCATGTAATAAATGTTTAATTTTTTCCCTCTCTTCATTTTAATTCTCACTGTAAACATTCCTAAGAGTTGAAGAAACTTGTGAGTCACAGCTCACTAATCATAAATCATTTCTTCACAACATAATTAGCCTTATCATGTCTCACAACTGGTCACATGACAAAACTGGCAATTTACTCTTTATGTGGTGTTGTTGTGTAACTGGTAATTTCTGTTTCCAACTGCACACACAAATCACTTACCAGTTATAACAATCATTTCTCCTCGACCTCTCCCATCCAATGAAAACCCTGGTCCTTTAATACACAATTCATTGAACTGCACTGAAAAAAAAACTGTTATTAATGTGCTTGCTCAAAAATAACCTCTATGTTAATACTTTCATAATAATCATAGAACGCACATTTAAAAACCTAATAACAACAACAACAGAAAACTGTTATTAATGTGCTTCCTCAAAAATAACCTCTATGTTAATACTTTCACGATAATCATGGAACACACATTTAAAAACCTAATAACAACAACAACAGAAAACTGTTATTAATGTGCTTCCTCAAAAATAACCTCTATGTTAATACTTTCACGATAATCATGGAACACACATTTAAAAACCTAATAACAACAACAACAAAAAACTGTTAATGTGCTTGCTCAAAAATAACCTCTAAGTTAATACTTTCACGATAA
>NW_013667205.1:95281-97715 GCF_000517525.1 Limulus polyphemus
TCAGTCTTGATATTAAGCTGGGTGTTAAACAATGTGTATTGTGTATTGTATCAGTCTTGATATTAAGCTGGGTGTTAAACAATGTGTATTGTGTATTGTATCAGCCTTTATATGAAGCTAGGTGTTAAACAATATGTATTGTATATTGCATCAGCTTTGAAATGAAGCTGGGTGTTAAACAATGTGTATTGTGTATTGTATCAGCCTTTATATGAAGCTAGGTGTTAAACAATATGTATTGTATATTGTGTCAGCTTTGAAATGAAGCTGGGTGTTAAACAATATGTATTGTGTATTGTATCAGCCCTTATATGAAGCTAGGTGTTAAACAATATGTATTGTGTATTGTATCAGTCTTGATATTAAGCTGGGTGTTAAACAATGTGTATTGTGTATTGTATCAGCCTTAAAACTTTCTTAAGATATGTAGCACCAATTAATCTTTTTTAGAAAAAAAGAAATTTCTGTACACTTATATCTAGCATTACAATTAATATCCTGGGGCCAAAAGGGTACTTTGGAATAAAGATATTCAATTTTAACTTATCTCCAACAGAAAAAAAAAAGAATTTCCATTGCCCTTACACTTGGAGACAAAGACAAGGATAACTGAATAATTACTTAGTGATAAAATAAAGTTTTCTAATAAAGGCATATGGGTCTGGCATGGTCTGGAGGTTAGGGCACTCAACTCCCAATCTGAGGGTCACAATTTTGAATCCCCAAAACCAAACATGCTCACCCTATATAATTGCTGACTGGGTTAGCCACTTGAGTGCATAAATTATTGGCCTACAGCAATACCAGCCGACCCCAAACATAGTTGGGATTAAGGTCATAAAGGGTAAAAATAAATAAAGATATATAGAATTGGTTAATTTTGTATGAAAGGAAACATCCTTGTATTTATATCCATTAATTTAACTGATCTTCTATGGACAAAGAAGTTTCTCTACAAGTATATTAATAACCAATTAATCTCCTAGAAAAGATAAACTTCCTAATTTCCTAGAGGGAAACTACAGAGCTTCTTTATCTTTATATATATAAATATTCAGTACCAAATAGTCTTCTGTAGAATGAAATTTGCATGTAACCACTTACACTAACTAGTGTCAACTATGGAAAATAAAAGCTTCAATGTACTTATATCAAATATTTAAACTAATATTCTAGAAAAAAAAAAAAGATGACTGAGGGAAGTTTTAAAAGAAACCTACATGATCCTGGTTGAGGACATGGTTCACAGGAATGACCCCAAGCCTTTCCCACAGAGCAACAACACAACATCTTCCTGTGTAGACCACTGAATGGGCTAATACAATGACCACCTTCATAATCAGCATAACATAACTCTTCTCTCAGGTCTGATGATAAATTAAAAATATGGGTAACAGTGACACAAACTTTTAAAAATAAAACAAGTAATGATTCAACTTTCTAGGATTAAAACAGTGGCCTTTAAGTGTCAAATTAATGTTCATTTAATAACTGTAATATAAAGCTTTTATTATGGTATTTAAAAAATAAAGTTTGTTGATCTCAAAGGATAGCATTTATCTTCATCTGAATAAACAAGTGTCAAACAATATAGTACAAGACCTTCTGAACAAACTTCTTTACTGATGATAAATATTAAAATATGATACTAATTCACTATTAAGAACTAACTTGATATACAAATGAAAAGGATACATACCAACACAACTGTTACCACTTGGATCTAAGGTTAAACCTGGTGGACAGTTACAACGATAAGATCCTTCAGTGTTGACACAGAGTCCTCCGCCTTGGCAGAGATTTGGAAAAACTTCACACTCATTCACATCTGTTAAAAATATCCATAAAAATGTTTTCTGTACTCCTTGGTGGGGAATGAATTTGATCAAAAGTGTCTAAGTTTCCCTTTTAAACAGTGATCGAAAAATTATAAAGCTGGAGTATTTTCTTTAGTTTTCTGCAATCTGATTCACAAGTCTTGAAACTATTTAAAAACATCTGTGTAATATGGAATATTTGTTGTTGTTTTCATTGTGTTCCTTATCATATTATACCAGTTTTTAAGCATTTATGTGATCATATTATTCAAGAAAAATAACCTAATACAGAATAAATCTACTCATATTACTCAACACCCAGCTTCACATCAAGACTGATACAATACACAATACATATTGTTTAACACCCAGCTTCATATAAGGGCTGATACAATACACAATACATATTGTTTAACACCCAGCTTCATATTAAGGCTGATACAATACACAATACACATTGTTTAACACCCAGCTTAATATCAAGACTGATACAATACACAATACATATTGTTTAACACCTAGCTTCATATAAGGGCTGATACAATACACAATACATATTGTTTAACACCCAGCTTCATATTCTTTAACTTTTTGGTGCTACACATATTAAGAAAGTT
>NW_013667205.1:98238-112404 GCF_000517525.1 Limulus polyphemus
ACCTAGCTTCATATAAGGGCTGATACAATACACAATACATATTGTTTAACACCTAGCTTCATTTCAAAGCTGACACAATATACAATACATATAAGATTGCTCAACAAATTACCAATTTCTGTATAAATCTATGGAGTAATAACTTGTCAAAAATATTCACAGATTTTGAACATGCCCTATTTTACATTTTACAAAAGGAAATATTAAATTTTCACAAAAAATATCAAAATATGAATAAATATAAATATTTATTATTGTGAAAGTGGAATTGGTTATATCTCTGAATTATTTTAAATTTATGGAAATTATTAAAACTAGTTTAATAATGTCATGTTTCAGTTGTCAAGATTTTTTCCTGCAATAGTGCAAAAATTCAATTTGTTATAAATCCAATATTGATTTGTTTGTTTGTTTGTCTGCAAACTCCTTTCCCAACCTTGGAGATAGCAGGACCAAACTTGACACATGAACTAGGGGTGTCCTTATTTTTTATGACATGGCCTTCCTACCAAGGAGGAGTACAATACATCCAGAAGTTCACCAAAGCATGATTAGCATCTAGGAGTAGGTTTTCAGGGTCACTCAACTCAAACCTAGCATCAGAGGTTGTGTTACTAGACCCTCTTGATTTATTTTGTGGGGGGGGGGGACTCACCCCACCACCACACATTCACGAGTCAGCAGAACCAGACATGGCATATGTGTTCAAGTACCACAAGCAGGTGTCTTAACAAGGTTTCCCTTCAGGTATGGACCCCTTGAGGTAGCTAGAAAAGGAAGTGGGGATAACGGAGAAGCTTGATTGGTGTTCTGAGGCCTCTATGAATCATGAGAGGGTGTTTGAACCCTGTGGCAGAGCATGAGTATTTTATGCTAGTAAGATTGAAAATAACAAAATATGTCTAGATTAATTTAAAAACTTTATAAACACCTTAAATATGAAAGATATAATCAAGAAACACAGATTATCAAACTTACCTGTACAAGTTTTTCCATATAACATAATTAATCCTTTAGGGCATGTCAAATCTAAAAGTTAGAGAAGGAAAAAACAAAAAAAAGTTTATACTAGTTCACATAAAATCGAAATACAAGTTCAATGTAACAGCTTATCCCTTCTAATTTGTAATCAAGTTATACTTTATACAAAGATATTAAAATAAATACATTTCAATACTCTTATCAAAATATTTGACTCCATACAATCAATAAACTAAACTACTATGAACTTCCTGCAGTTTTTATGAAGCAAACAGATAGAACATACAACCCAAACAGGCAAGACTACAGTTTTCAATGTAGTTCACAATAGCATGTTAAAAACACACAAAAAAACTTAATTGTTTGAAACAAAGCTGAAAATACTCGATAATTGACTGTCACAGATTTCTGATTAGTTCCAGTTATGAAACACGGTGGTGATTAGCATTGTAGATAATGTATCTCTAAGTCAGTTCTAAGGTCCTTTTTCTTCTTCGTTATGCAATACTTGTCTAAAATTAAGTTTTTTTCTGATAAGATATGCATACCTGATAATAGCAGGATGATATTAGTTGTAGGTATCTTAGTTTGATAACTCTAGTTTTTGTACTAATTCTTCTTTATATTACTATTTCTCAGCTATAGA
Organism: Limulus polyphemus; assembly: GCF_000517525.1. Classification (NCBI taxonomy): domain Eukaryota; kingdom Metazoa; phylum Arthropoda; class Merostomata; order Xiphosura; family Limulidae; genus Limulus; species Limulus polyphemus. The sequence goes on from NW_013667205.1 coordinate 99,866, forward strand.
TTTTATTATTTAAAGTCAAACAACTTTGATCACAATTTTTTATGTGTTAACCATACCTTTTTTTTTTGAATGATATAACAAATTTAGACTCTATTTATATTGAATGGCCAGAATATTCGTAGTTTCAGATCAAAAAGCATAAAATCAAAATTAAAAATAACAATTCATAAATTCTAATGTTATTCTTACCAGCATCCCTACATCTCTGACAAGGGCTGCCCCATGCCTTCCCAATAGTAGCACAACATTCAGATTTCAGTATGAGCTGTTTCACATCGTTTTCACACCTGCCATTATGAACAGACAACCAGCATACACCTTTTCTGTTGTCTGGTTGAGTCATAAAAACAAGAAAATCAATGTATAGTATAACTGGTAAAAACTAATGTCCAACTTACAACTAATGACACAATGCAAGTAAAGTATATTTAACTACTTGACCCCGAGTGGATGCTACCAGCATCCAGCTAAAAATCCTGATCTATCCATCAGACAGTGACAACAGCCAATAACATTTGTCTTTTTGGCTGAAAACTAATCCAAACCATGTTATTATCCACCTTTCATAAATGGTCCAGAAATTTTATAAGGTGTGGTGATAATTATTAGGACATTGTGAAAATATTTCTGGCAGAACAATCAAAAAATTATGGGTTTAAAGAGTTAATTAGTTATACTCCTTACCAGGTTGAATTTCAGTTTAACTCTAAGTGCGTAGCTTGCACTAATCAACAGTTAATTACACAAAACGTCACATCTGGTTGAATATCATTTCAGGAAAAAAAAGTTTGAGAATATACAGTACACTTTATATGTTACTTTCTAATCATAGAAAAACATTAGTACACATATCCAAATGATTACTTTAATATCAGTAACAAGGGAAGCAGGCCTGCGGAAAAACAAAAACCCTTGTATACTGAACTAATGTTTCAAGTCTTATAAAAAAAACTTTACATTTTTCAGAAAGTTTATTTAATCAAAATCGTCTTTCGTTAGCTTCACATAGAATTGAGTTCTCAAGCACGAAGAAGTATATACTTGCATAATATTTTTAAGAGCACAGTAAGTATAATTATATATTTCAATAGCAGAGAGAAATAAAATTCTTACATTTCAGTTTTTATATTGTATTCATGACAAAGCCACTAAGGCTATCTGGTGTCATCCCTAATTTTCAGCTTCTGAAAATAGGGAAGGCAGCCAGCCAGCCAGCGGCATCCTACTACTCGATTGTCACTCTTCTAACACACATCCACAGCTTACAGTGCAGGGAGTATTTTGTGTTATCACATGGATTCACATCTAGCTTGCCAGTTCCAAAATCCAGAGTTGTACACAGGGTCAGCTTGCACCCTATTTTAATTTCTAACTAGTTTTATTTAATATGTTTATAATTAAAACTTACAAATGCAGCAACAATAATATAACATTTCCAAAATGATAAAAATCCTACAATCTAAGTACTTTCGAAAGGTGAACCTTTCTTCTTTAAGGGCAAACTGTAAAGAAGAAAGGTCCACCTTTCAAAAGTGCTCGAGTTATAGGATTTTTATCATTTTATATCAAGACTTCTGTTGTTTTTTTCCTGACATCATGAATGACATTTCCAAACATAAGAGTGGTAAAAACTGCTGTAAGAAACAGACATTCACCACGACATTAGACTATTACACTACGATATACAGTGTGTGGAATATGGAATCTAAACCTGTAGTAACTACTGTTACAGGACTCACCAATACAAATATTTCTTGTTTTATCAAGAGTAGTTCCTGGTTCACACTCACACCTGTAGCTGCCTTCTGCATTTATGCATACCCCTCCAATACAGACATCCTGACCCGGTACACTACATTCATCAACATCTGAAAGATACAACGTCATACGAATAGCCTCTGTATTAGATCTAACAGGTTTAAGAGAAAAATAGATGCCGATACATTTCTCCTAATCTATACTGAAAAAAGAAAACCTTATAAATTTACTCTAAGACCAAGTAAATCGTATCTTAAACCTCCTTTTTACCTACTCCAAAAAAAACCAAAGAACTTTCTTACTCAGAAGGCTTATCAAAACCCTCAACAAGCACGTTTGAAATGATATTTATTCCTAAGTAGTCTCTTTCTTCATAATAAACTAACTTTAATTTTGTAATACACACACACAACTTGAGTATGAATACAAGTGATCCAAAATACACAGAGAAAAAGTATAAAAACACTCAATAAATTACAGATCAAGTTTGACTAAAAAATACTATATAATTTTATAGTATGCAAATACTACATCTTTCACACTCTCATAATAAATATCTCTTGTCAACATTTAAAAAATTTCTCATTTGTAACATAGCAAGTTCGGTTGAGATCGTGTCTGTGTGTTACTTTCTGCATCAGGGTGCTGTCAAGGAACTTGTCTACTGCTTCAGATGATAGTTGCACTGCATCTTACTTTACCTTGTTTTGTTTTGAATTTTGCACAAGGCTACACAAGGGCTATCTGCATTTGATGTCTCTAATTTAGAGGGAAGGAAACTAGTCGACACCACCCACTGCCAACTCTTGGGCTACTCTTTTACCAATGAATACTACCATTGACCATTACGTAATGACATCCCATGGTTGAAAGGGTGAACATGTTTGGTGACAGGGATTTAAATCTGCAACCCTCATATTGCAAGTCGAACGCCTTAACCACCAGGCCATGCCAGGCTGTGTATAGAGAGTTGTATTATAACAGCCGCATTGAGTATAAATAATTTATTTCTTGTTTTCTGACTGGTCAAAAATATGAATTGTGAATGTAGTTTTCTTCAAGGAGGCTTGTTCTGATCTGAGTCTTTATTCACTATGAAAGTCTTGTCTGTTCTACGTCTGCTGTCCTATTCTCCTTTCGTTTGTTAATTTCTTTCTGAATAGATTTGTGCATTATATTTTATTTAAATTTTCACATTAAAATGTAATAGTTTTACAATTAATAAATCAGCATTCATCTTCAATTAATTTAACCTCAACACCATGTCTTGTCTCTTTTATTCCATCACTACTAATCACTTATAACTGTCTTTCCACAAACTAGGTCCTCAAGCATCTATTGTGTGCTAAGTTTATCTTCGTAGTATGAAAAACAGTTTTAAACCTGAAAAATAGTAAAACTGTAAGATGCTCAAATTCATTCCAAAAAGTATAAGAAGAAAAATATTATTCTGTTGAATTTACAGCAATTTCTAGTTGAATGGGTGAATGATTAAAAGTAGGATGCCAAGAGCAACATAAAGTAAAAACTTAATATTCATCTACATTCTTGAAAAATATATCAAGGTGATCAAACTGATATATGTAAACACAAAACTATTGTCCTAGTTGGTTCCTGAGGAAAGTACCTTATCATCCAAAAATGAGTCAATTTTTATTTTATAAGAACCATTAATTATGAAAGTGGGCTCCACTACCTAACATTTTAGACAAATAAACACTCACCTTCACACACATTGGTTTGGGTATTATGTCTGTATCCAGTTGGACATGTGCACTGAAAGCTGCCTGGTGTGTTTCTACACTGCCCTTTATCACATAGCAACAAATTCACTCTACACTCATTGATATCTGGAAAAGTTATACATACATCATTAACATATGCAGGAAAGGATGAAGATGCAATCATTACATGAAATTATGGTACGATACTTGTATGTTATTTTTTAAACAAGAGCACAAGACTTCTTTGTTATCGTGACAATTTCCAGTAAATGATGACAACATAGTTTGACAAACCACTGAAACCAGAATTACCAACTGCACTTTTTTGCAAGTCCTTTTTAAAGTAGTGGTCAAATTAGATATTCCATCTAAATAGCATAGAAAATAGATTCTACTACCTATGTAACAAACTTACCATTATGAAAGGTGAGCATTAATAGCAAACTAAATCAAGATTTAAAAACAACAGATAATTCTTAAAACTTATTGTTGTATACACAGAGTATAATGTTTCACCAGGTTAACCTGGCGTGTGAAACGTTGTAACCATAAATATTATACTCTGTATATCCAACAATAAATTTCAAGTTTTATGTAACAGGGTACGTCTTTAAATTATTTAACAGATACCTCTATTATTAGTTATCAATACTTTCAATATTTAAAATGAATTATTTCAATATTAAAATTTGTACCAACCTTTCTTTTTTTTTATTAATTCTAACATATTTTAGAACAGGATATAACATATACACAAGTGTCTTGTGTTTGTAAACATTTGCAGTATTTGCAATGCTCTAATTAAAACTAGTTGGATTTGAGTCTAATGTTAAAAGTTTTGACTGGTAGAGCCAGAAGACTTCATCAGACAAAGATTGGCAGATGTATTTTCACCTGGTGCGCTATCTTACAATCCTAGGTTACCCAAGTTAGAGGTTATCCATATATTACATTTTTTGGGGAGATAGCTTCCTGGCTTATACTAAACCTTGCAGACTTCCAGATGGCCCCTCCATTTTGGTTACTGCATGCACAGCAGGAGGCGATAATATAGATCAAAAGAGACAAATGTAAGTCTCTTGGAATGGTCAGTATAGTACGTAACCCAAGTCTATTAAAAGGTGGTGACTACAGAAAGGTAGAGCTAACTATATCTTCTCTGCAAGAATGTTAACCCTACATGCAATGCACGATCAAATGAGTGTATATCATGACTTTTTACAGAGTTAAATTCAAAATTGAATTAAACAACTTTAATTTGTAATTGATGTCAATAAGCTTGGCACCAAAAAGTAGGTTATATAATTCAAATTTGTATATTATCTAAGTTTTAATTTCTTAATTTTAAAAGAAAATATATAAATAAATCTGAATCTTCACATGTCTGTGTCACTTGATGCTCTTGCCCTCTGAACAGCCCATTTTAGGTTTCCTTTCTACCATTTTATGAGTTTCAGAGTGTCCAACCACTTACAAACTCGTACTATAGATATTGACAAGCCATTATGAGAGGAAACCTTCACACAAGTGCTATCACAGCAGAACTGACTTCTAACATGTGCCAACTCCAATAAAATGTATTTGCCTCAATGTTTTCATTGATGTAAATATGTGTCAGTGGCACTGGCTAACATATCCTTGGACACACAAGTGTGTCCAGTGGCAGTTAAGCCAAATAAGTGACTGGGCTTGGGCTTGAAACATGTCATATATACTGGTCTTTTATTTTCAGACAACAGATTCACATGTTGCAAATATATCCAAGTTTGAATCTTCTATACATCAACTGTAAACTCATGATGTTAAGCAAACTGCAATGTATCTTGTCCAAATAGAAAATAATTGCTCATCTGTAGTGAACCAAAGGAATACACCACTCTAAGTTATAATAAGGTAAAACATGGGAGTTAATCAATTTACCACATGTTTTACCTTATTATAACTTAGAGTGGTGTATTCCTTTGGTTCACTAGTTAATCAATTATCGTAACTTGAATTAAAATTATAATACTGACGGAAATAACCTTTACATAGTTATGGAAAGAAAAAGGATCTTATTTTCTGTTTGATCAATCTCTTAAACCATCCAAGCAGTGTTGTTTTTGTTAATGGTAGGTCAAATAAGATTTTAGGTTGTAGCTACTGAAATATTAAATTCAACTCATTTGGAGTACTGCATTCAGTCTTCCTTACCTAATGAAAAACATTGAATTGTTGGAAAGGGTTCAAAAAAGGGCTTCAAGGATGATACCTGGAGTGGAAAGGCTGTCATATGAAGGTAAGTTAAGACCTCTGAAATTGTTAACGATGATTTGATTGAGGTATTTAATGGTGATAACAGCAGGAATAGGGGAGACAAATATAAATTTTGGCAGGGTAGGAACTGTCTTAAGTTATGAAAGTTTTATTTTTCTAACAGGCCTTTGAAATGGGTTGCCTTCAGATGTGGTTAATAGAGTACATTTCAGAGAGTTTAAGGGAAGGGTTAATAAATATTTGAATGATAAGGGCTGTTTTTGAGTTTTCAAGTTTAATTTAGTGGTTGGGACAGTCTAGATGGATCAACAGGGGCTTTGTTATCTTTAAATTTTATGTTGTGTTAAATGCTTTTACGTGGGATACTGTGTGGCATATTTTTCTGTAAGTACATGATTTTCTAATTTTTATTACAAAATAACATTCGAGGCTTACAAAATTAACGAACAAATATTTTCTCCACTTTAACATTTTGAAAAATTTAATAAAGAAATCAATTGGTTTACCTGAACATTTCTTTCCAGTAGAATCAATCTCATAACCTGGATTACAGATGCATCTATAGCCTCCATGCAAATCTTCACAAGCTCCGTTAACACAAATTGAAGGATACATCACGCACTCATTAACATCTAGAAGGAAAAAAGCTCAGTAAGGATTCTTCAAAGGATAAAAAAAGAACTGAATTATCATGAACCAAAAATGTAATACATAGTTAAAGCACCTGAAAAAACAACAACAAAAGAGCACCATTAAATAATGTCAAGCAAATAATGTAAACAAAATAATATGAGCAGTCATGCATGAAAGATTCACTTAAATCACTTGAATAGGTACTTCAAAAATAAAGAATAGGGAGTATTTAAAAATAACAAAAAAATACGTCAAAAAGAAATTAAAATATCAACTATATTACAATTTATCTGATCCAACATAAAACATCACATATATATATCAATTACCTAATTAAAAATCTCAACATTACAAACACTTATAAAAGCACATAAATTTTAATATTTTGTGATATTCCATTGCATGAAGTATTACACTTGCATAGCTTTTCAAAGTTAAAAATGAAAATGTCATTTACAGTGAGACATTCTATTTAATATGGCATTGTTCAAAGAAAAAGGGCATGGTGGCTATAGATGAAGCAATTGTAAAAACAACATTCCATACAAGAGGAAAATTTGTGTGTGCGTGCGTGTATATATACACACAAACACAGACACACACACACATATATATATATATCTTAATATATTTGAATGATGCTATTCATAATTTTTAATTAGTTAAATTAAATTATGCTATTATTGAAATGTGTGCATAATTTTTCAGTTTTTTTTATTTACATACATTCTGCCATTGTGGCAATTAATTTTAGCCATACTACTGCTACTCATAAGTTTCAGCTGTTATGTGACAAATGTCTGGTGGGAATACAATGTTACACTCTTATTAACATTCAAAGCTACAAGAAAAGAATCCTATTAAAATCAACTGAAAGGTCTGGAAGAAAAATATCCAAGTAATACATAACAATAATGAAATGAAGGACAAATCAGACACTTACTAACCTACAAGACAATGAAACCTCTTTACCAGGGGAGAAGACAGTCAAAACTCATATAGGGTAAAGAGATGTTATTAAAAAAAATGAAGGAAGCATGACAAAGTTGTTAAGGTCTTCAAGACGGTTACCATTAACATAAATTTAACTGAAACATTTCATATTTATGAACATTTGGGGAAAAAACATTTAAAGAAACTGTAATAACACCATCAATATTTGAGTGAAAAAAAGAAAGACCTTATAACAAAAACTCACTCCTAAAATCTGGAAGTAAATAACCACTTGCAAAATATAAACTGAAAGAAACGTGACGCTACATCAGAAAAAAAAGTAATCTAAACCAAACGATACTTAACAGAATAATTAAAAAGAGTCATGACGTTACATCAGAAAAAAAAGTAACCTAAACCGAACAATACTTAACAGAATAATTAAAAAGAGACATGACGTTACATTAGAAAACAAAGTAATCTAAACCGAACAATACTTAACAGAATAATTAAAAAGAGTCATGACGTTACATCAGAAAAAAAAGTAATTTAAACCGAACAATTAAAAAGGAGACATGATGTTAAATTATGTGAATAACCCACATCCACACGATAGAAAACTATGAAATCATAATTATGAAGTCTAATTGTTTATCGACTAAATCAGTATCTAACCCAACAGGTGCTCTGTTTAGTGGCACTACATTTCCTTAGTAGTATGTTTTAGTTGAAGACTTTTTGAATCTCATGTAATCAAGAACTAATACTAAACCATATGCAATCAAAGTCTCAAACACCAAAGCATATATTGTAAAGAATACCAAAATATACAAAATCTGATTCATACAAAAAATTTCCTGTGGAGCCTGTCCGCACATCCTGACATATTCAGTAGTACCAGGGAAGGGACAAGGTGTGCAGGGAGTTCCCCAGGCTGGAGTTATACCGTCGATTGTAGCTCCAACACAGCAGCATTTAGATTTTCTCACAAGCATTCGTGACGGCTGACTACATTCTCCATTCTCAAACACAGAGTAACAGTAATCTCGTCTAGTTTCTGAAATCAAGATGTTATTTTAGGATAAACACAAGGCACATTATTTAAAACTAAACTGACATACCAAAATTTTGTTAAGTGTTCAAGAACAAAGTTAAAAGGTTAGAACGTATTTTAGTCAAAGTTATTGCAAACAGTTAATAATGTTGTATAATCAATAATTAAAACTAAAACGTATGCAACTAAGAATTAATACTAAGCCATGTGCAATCATATACTAAAACAAAACAATGAATAATCTTAAAAAAACAAGCCAAATGAAATCCAAATGCAACCAAACCATGTGAAATCAAGAACTAAGTAATCACTAATCATTCAAAATTATACCAGTATGTGAATTTAATTAACAAAAAACAATTACTTACACCTTCTTGAATAGAATTAAGTATGCTTCCAAAGTAATACTATAATTTACATTTAACTTGACATCAAAATAACTAACGAACAGAACTTTTCTAAGTACAATGAAGGAAATACATTTTAAAGTGAGGAATATATACTAAAGGAAAAAGAAGTAGAAGATATCCAAAGTGTAAAAAATGTTTACTTCAAAAGCCCAATGGTGTGGTTGGAAGAGAAATCAAACTGTTTTTTATTTGTAGTTTAGAAAATCCAAAAATGAAAGCTACAAAAAACTGAATGTAAATAGTCGAGAAATTTTAAATATGAATGATATTTTAAAATCTTATAAGGAAAATCTATATTTAGATAAAGATAGAATTTTAATTTACATAAGTTATTTAAAGATTACAATTATAAAATACTACCTTCAAAATACAGCACTTTTGATGAGGTTAGCAAAGTTATGAAACATATTAGAAATAAGAAAAGCCCACACTTTGAAAGTTTTACAATTTAATTTTAACAACGTTTTTGGAAAATTTTGTTTTTTGGGTTTTGGAAAATGGAGAAAATTTCTGATTCTATGAGTACTGGCATTATTAAATTGATTCCAAAAGGGGATTTATAACCTCTTATTCATCATACATATCATTTAATTGTACAACAGAATCCATACTACAGGTGTTCCAGCACAAAATAAATCACAAAATTTTGGTTACTAATTCTTTTTTTTAAAAAAAGAACAAAACTAATGAGGACAAATGTGTGGTTATTGTACAAGAATACAGAGACAATTTATAATTTGTTTATAGAATGTCCTATTATAAATATTCTTGGAGGAATAGAAAATATGGATTAACAATAAATTAGGTTTGAAATTGTCACTCACACCATGGGATAACCTGTTTAGGATGTTATTAAAAAAAACAGCAACATATTTTGTTAAATCATTTACTGTTGTTAGATTGTTATTTTATATATTCAAAAACAATTTCAAGTATTTAGAAAGTTATATTTTTCATTGCTTACGAATGTTGAAATCTGTAACGATAGAGAAAAGCATATTTATTCTTTAGATGCTAGACTAAAGAATGGAAAGCAAAATTATTGACTTAATCTTAAAACTGTAACATAAAATTACTGAAATAGCATAGCTGCACCTTCGTTCTCTTTGTGAATTGTATAAAGTATGCTGTTATGTTAACTTGCACCTTTTAGCAAATGTTCATAAAAAGTAAAAATAAGTTAGCAGGTGAAAAAACTTATCAAAGTTAGTGAAATCAAATCTACAACTACACCAAACAATTTGAAATCACAAGTTATTATCAAACCACGAATAATTAAGATATAAGATTAAAACCGTAAGTAATCATGAACTCATTAAAAAGCATATAAAATAAATATTAAATCACGTGATCCAAAAACAACAATAAGCATCAGAAAATATGTTAAATGATTTATATTCAAGAACAAATACTAGATCATTTGCAATTAAGAACAAATGCAGTACCAAACTGAGTGAAATTAGGATCTAAGTTAATCCATGTGTAATTAACAACTAATATTAAACTAAATACTTCCTAACAATAATACCAAATCATATGTAAGAAAAAAACTAACACCCAACCATATGTAGCCAACAGTTAACATCAAACTACACGTAATCAAGTCCTGTATTGTTAAGAACTAACACCCAACCATATGTAGCCAACAGTTAAAATCAAACTACATGTAATCAAGTCCTGTATTTTCAAGAACTAACACCCAACCATATGTAGCCAACAGTTAACATCAAACTACGTGTAATCAAGTCCTGTATTGTCAAGAACTAACACCCAACCATATGTAGCCAACAGTTAACATCAAACTACATGTAATCAACAATAAAGAACATGTTATAAAATTATAAGAAATCAAGAATTAACATTAAACCACAAGAAATGAAAGATTTAGCACTTTACAATATAAAATCTACATAATCAGGAAATAATACTAAAGAACTTATAGTAAAAATCAATACCTAATACTACGGCATACATAACAATTTGTAATAACAAGCTGTGACAATAGACAGAATAAAAACAGACACATTCTTTGATACATTTCTTATAAATCTAAACAAAGATATTGTTCTCTGCCTAATCATGACGTACAACAGTTACAAAGATTTATTACTAAATATTAAAACAGTAGCAGCATGAAAAAGAGGGATTAAACTTAGTAAGAGAAAACTAAGTTCAGAGCTGGAGTCCTAGTATCAGTGTAAATTAAGTATTAGAGATAAATCTTTGAAAACATGCATACTAGAGTCATCATTTCCGTAAAAACTAAAACTAACACTGTTTCTCTCAAGACCACGGCGTATACTTACCAATGCATGTTCTTCCTCCATTGGTTAATTCAGTACCATCACGACAAATACACTTAAAACTCCCAGGTGTATTGAGACATTGTCCATTTATACATGAGCTAGGAATTTCAACACATTCATTGATATCTGTGATGAAGTAAAATGAAAAAAAAAATGACATATTAATGATAAACTAATGCACATATTAACTTGATTTCATATGGTAAAATAGTTTTGTTCTTTTTTGTTTCTTTTTTATTAAAATTGATATGACTATTTCAGTCACAGTCATATTTATTTCTCTAAAAACTCTTGCAAGAAAAGTAATAAAAATTAAAAGGTGAAGTTTTATGCCAGTCTGCTTGTGTTCAGAATGTATCTAAAATAATAAGAAAGCGGAAAAAAATAGGGGGGGGGATTGATGTGCTCCTTTTAAACAAAATGTGGGAGGAATGATGTGCTCCTCTCAAGCAAAATGTGGGGGATTGATGTGTTCCTCTCAAACAAAATGTGGGAGGATTGATGTGTTCCTCTCAAACAAATGCTGTGTAAGTAATGTCTTTTAGGAGAACCATTTAAAACATTAAAACTTTTCAATCTTGTATCTTAACCCTTTGGCAGACAGTCCTGGAATGACCAAACTCTATGTCCAGCTATTCTCTTTGATAAAGGGCATACATATTCATGGTGAGCTGCATAGGGTACATATGGTCAGTGCAGAATACTTTCACTTATAAAAAGCAATTTTTCATGACCCCCACTACCATCCACAGCAATAAATGCATGCAAAAAGGCATATTTGTACATACTTCAGTAATTTACTAAACATATAATGGCACTACTCTGCATTGAGGCATATAATTTGTACTAAAATAGACAACAAAAGTAATAATTATAAATCTTAATGTAACTTTTCTGATTTCTACATATCAAAAATTAGTTTATGGAAAATATATAAACCTATCAATACAAACATATCCACCTGGTGAGAATATGTGGAAACTTAAAACCCTACCAACAGAAACATATCCACCTGGTGAGAGCATGTAGAAAACATAAAAACCTATCAACTCAAACATATCCACCTGGTGAGAGACTGTAGAAAACAAAACCTACCAATACACACATATCCATCTGGTGAGGGCATATAGAAAACATAAAAAACTACCAACCCAAACACATAAACATATCCACCTGGTGAGAGACTGTAGAAAACATACAAACCTACCAACTCAAACATATCCACCTGGTAAGAGTACGTGGAAAACATACAAACCTACCAACAGAAACATATCCACCTGGTGAGAGCACGTAGAAAACATAAAACCTACCAACAGAAACATATCCACCTGGTGAGAGACTGTAGAAAACATACAAACCTACCAATACACACATATCCATCTAGTGAGGGCATATAGAAAACATAAAAAACTACCAACCCAAACACATAAACATATCCACCTGGTGAGAGACTGTAGAAAACATA
>NW_013667205.1:113055-117388 GCF_000517525.1 Limulus polyphemus
TCATATCCCAACTTTGTTCTGATTAAACCCATCAATGATATTGTTCCTCACTAATCCATAGGTTAAACGAAAATAACCTTGATTAAACATAAGGTTTTCATATCCCAACTTTGTTCTGATTAAACCCATCAATGATATTGTTTCTCACTAATCCATAGGTTAAACGAGAATAACCTTGATTAAACATAAGGTTTTCATATCCCAACTTTGTTCTGATTAAACCCATCAATGATATTGTTTCTCACTAATCCATAGGTTAAACGAGAATAACCTTGATTAAACATAAGGTTTTCAGATCCCAATTTTGTTCTGGTTAAACCCATCTATCTTATTGTTCCTCACTAATCCATAGGTTAAATGAGAATAACCTTAGTTAAACATAAACATATTTAATAACTTGTGATAACAAACTTTCAAGTTTAGTAAGGCTTAAACATTTCAGTTTGTTTGCATCACGTAACTTCACATGTGTAGCAAGGAGTTGAAATTCAACTGTTCTGTAAGACCAGGTGAAAATAATTTAAGTGCTATGAAAAAATAGTTTTGCAATAAAAGAAGTTTGAGCAAAAAGGGAACTTGAAAATTTTTCTTTCCTATCATGTATGAAATATATTACTGCTATGGTGAAGCTAGGGTGAAATATATTACTGCTATTAAGTTGTTTCTTTGTTACTTTGGTGTGTTTTTAAACATGTTCATTTATGTGTATTTTGAGGTTATGTTTTCTTCTGCAGAAAAACTAAGCTGTTATATTTTGAAATAGTCACACTATTCACCTTTTTACTTTTAATCCTAAGTTCGTTATGGTTCTTCCTCAGCCCCCAAGGAAAGTAACCTGTGAATTTTGATTTGAGAACTCTAGTAACCATACAGATAATAGATTTCTATGGACAAGCAGACAGTGTTATAACTATATAAAGTGTATTAAAGGCATTTTGACTTGTTTTGTTTGTTAAAATCTCAACTAGTCAAACGAGCTTCAGTAATGAATGAAATGAACAACATTCTGTATGTATTTGAAATGATATATAAAACACACGTTTCTTACTAGAAACTCATATTGGGCCTGGTAGGAATAGTATTTAAAATTACCTGCTTTACTGTAATGCTTCAGCATATTCAATGTCATAACCTTAACCATTACACACCATATACCTTCATAATAACTTGAACCCATAGTGAAAGACAAAAGAAGATTACTTCAATTAAGTGAATAAGTTAGAGAATCACATGAACAGTAAAAGAAATGAATTAATTAGTATTAACTTTCTGGGAAAATATCATTTTATTTGGTATCAAAAATATTGTGTGATAATGCAACAAAAAGTGGTCATATATTACACTTCTGATGCACATTATTATTTATGAAACATTTTTGGGTAAAGACTTGTATTTTTTTGACCCCTCAAAATAAGACACTGATTTTACCCTCATGCTGTCAGGATGCCATAGAGGAAAAATAATCTATAGTATAAAAGTTTATTGTTCTAAAATTATCACTTACCAACACAAAATTTTCCATTGGGTTCTAAAACAAAGCCTTCCTTGCAGGAGCACCGATAGCTTCCCGGAACATTTTCACATTGACCTCGATTGCAGATTCGACCATTTTCAGCACATTCATCAATATCTTGAATATAAAAAAATTACCTAACCAAATCTAGAGTCAATGTGTAAATTCACATAAGAACACCATCAATTCAGATAATCAAAACATTAAACAAAAACATTTATTGTACCAAATTCCTACAAGAAAAAAGGATAGTGTAGTTGTTCACCCTAGCTTGTCTGCTAGAAAATATTTATGTATAACATAAAAGAAACAACAATGCAATCAATGCATAGCAGTAATATATTTCACCCTAGCTTCACCATAGCAGTAATATATTTCACCCTAGCTCTTCACCATAGCAGTAATATATTTCACCCTAGCTTCACCCTAGCAGTAATATATTTCATCCTAGCTTCACCATAGCAGTAATATATTTCACCCTAGCAGTAATATATTTCACCCCAGCTCTTCATCATAGCAGTAAGATATTTCACCCTAGCTCTTCATCATAGCAGTAATATATTTCACCCTAGCAGTAATATATTTCACCCCAGCTCTTCATCATAGCAGTAATATATTTCACCCTAGCTCTTCACCATAGCAGTAATATATTTCACCCCAGCTCTTCATCATAGCAGTAATATATTTCACCCCAGCTCTTCATCACATATGTCTCAGTAACAATAAAACACCACTTAAGTTAAAGTTCAGTAACGTCCATACAAGAAACAACATTTAACTTAAGTGGTGTTTTATCGTTACCGAAACATATGTAAGTTCAGTAACGTCCATACAAGAAACAATATTTAACTTAAGTGGTGTTTTATTGTTACTGAGACATATGTAAGTTCAGTAACGTCCATACAAGAAACAACATTTAACTTAAGTGGTGTTTTATTGTTACCGAAACATATGTAAGTGCAGTAAGATCCATACAAGAAACAACATGTAACTTAAGTGGTGTTTTATCATACAAGAAACAACATGTAACTTAAGTGGTGTTTTATCGTTACCGAAACATATGTAAGTTCAGTAAGATCCATACAAGAAACAACATGTAACTGAAGTGGTGTTTTATCGTTACCGAAACATATGTAAGTTCAGTAAGATCCATACAAGAAACAACATGTAACTTAAGTGGTGTTTTATCGTTACCGAAACATATGTAAGTTCAGTAAGATCCATACAAGAAACAACATGTAACTTAAGTGGTGTTTTCTTGTATGGACGTTACTGAACTTACATATGTTTCAGTAACGATTCAACTCAAACATATCCACCTGGTGAGAGACTGTAGAAGACAAAATTTACCAACTCAAACATATCCATCTGGTGAGGGCATATAGAAAACATAAAAATTACCAACCCAAACACATAAACATATCGACCTGGTGAGAGACTGTAGAAAACATACAAACCTACCAACTCAAACATATCCACCTGGTGAGAGTATGTGGAAAACATACAAACCTACCACAAGAAACATATCCACCTGGTGAGGGCATATAGAAAACATAATAAACTACCAACCCAAACACAAACATATCCACCTGGTGAGAGACTGTAAGAAAACATAAAACCTACCAATACAAACACATCCACCTGGTGAAAGCATGTAGAAAACAAAAACCTACCAACTCAAACACATCCACCTGGTGAGAGACTGTAGAAAACATACAAACCTACCAATAGAAACATATCCACCTGGTGAGAGTATGTGGAAAACATAAAACCTACCAATAGAAACATATCCACCTGGTGAGAGCATGTAGAAAACAAAAACCTACCAACTCAAACACATCCACCTGGTGAGAGGCTGTAGAAAACATAAAAACCTACCAATACACACATATCCGTCTGGTGAGATCCTGTATCCTGAGTTACACACACACCGAAAACTGCCGTCAATATTGACGCACATTCCATTCTCACACATTCCCGTAACTCCACATTCATCACGATCTGGAAAAATTAAAACAAGTAATGTTTTTTAATACATGCAAACATATATTGAAATAAACAAGAATTCTTCACTTTTTTTAACAACTACTAACTTTAAGGCAAGAGAAACAATTATGATGATACACACTACAAAAAACGAATTAACTTCAATTCACTTCACCACTTAAGTTACATGTTGTTTCTTGTATGGATCTTACTGAACTTACATATGTCTCAGTAACAATAAAACACCACTTAAGTTACATGTTGTTTCTTGTATGGATCTTACTGAACTTACATATGTCTCAGTAACAATAAAACACCACTTAAGTTACATGTTGTTTAGGTTTGTATGTTTTCTACAGTCTCTCACCAGGTGGATATGTTTATGTGTTTGGGTTGGTAGTTTTTTATGTTTTCTATATGCCCTCACCAGACGGATATGTGTGTATTGGTAGGTTTTGTGTTTTTACATGCTCTCACCAGGTGGATATGTTTGAGCTGGTTAGTTTTTGTTTTCTACGTGCTCTCACCAGATGGATATGTTTCTATTGGTAGGTTTTATGTTTTCCACATACTCTCACCAAGTGGATATGTTTGTATTAGTAGGTTTGTGTGTTTTCTACAGTCTCTCACCAGGTGGATATGTTTATGTGTTTGGGTTGGTAGTTTTTATGTTTTCTATATGCCCTCACCAGACGGATCTGTTTGTATTGGTAGGTTTGTGTGTTTTCTACAGTCTCTCACCAGGTGGATATGTTTCTGTTGGTAGGTTTTATGTTTTCTACGTGCTCTCACCAGGTGGATATGTTTCTGTTGGTAGGTTTGTATGTTTTCCAC
>NW_013667205.1:118267-118830 GCF_000517525.1 Limulus polyphemus
ATCTACGACTATTATTTTACTGGAAATGAAATCATGACAGCACATCTATGACTATTATTTTACTGGAAATGAAATCATGACAGCACATCTATGACTATTATTTTATTGGAAATGAAATCATGACAGTATACCTATGACTATTATTTTACTGGAAATGAACTAATGACAGCACAATTACGACTATTATTTTATTGGAAATGAAATCATGATAGCACATCTACGACTATTATTTTACTGGAAATGAAATCATGACAGCACATCTATGACTATTATTTTATTGGAAATGAAATCATGACAGCACATCTACGACTATTATTTTACTGGAAATTAAATCATGACAGCACATCTACGACTATTATTTTACTGGAAATTAAATCATGACAGCACATCTATGACTATTATTTTATTGGAAATGAAATCATGACAGCACATCTACGACTATTATTTTACTGGAAATTAAATCATGACAGCACATCTACGACTATTATTTTATTGGAAATGAAATCATGACAGCACATTTACGACTTATTGTATTGGAAATGAAATAATGACAGTATACCTAT
>NW_013667205.1:118840-124243 GCF_000517525.1 Limulus polyphemus
GGATCTGAAAACTTTATGTTTAATCAAGGTTATTTTCGTTTAACCTATGGATTAGTGAGGAACAATAAGATAGATGGGTTTAATCAGAACAAAGTTGGGATCTGAAAACTTTATGTTTAATCAAGGTTATTTTCGTTTAACCTATGGATTAGTGAGGAACAATAAGATAGATGGGTTTAATCAGAACAAAGTTGGGATCTGAAAACTTTATGTTTAATCAAGGTTATTTTCGTTTAACCTATGGATTAGTGAGGAACAATAAGATAGATGGGTTTAACCAGAACAAGTTGGGATATGAAAACCTTATGTTTAATCAAGGTTATTCTCGTTTAACCTATGGATTAGTGAGGAACAATAAGATAGATGGGTTTAACCAGAACAAAGTTGGGATCTGAAAACCTAAAATATTTACAGAAAATGAGGAAAGAATTTACATACTGTTAATCAACTATACTTATGTAATCTTAATTGAGAAAACAGAACAAACATGAAACTTTTTATGGTAAGAACATCGATGTTATGAACAAGATCTATTTATCTGCAGTGAGCTCAATATAGTGAAATAATAAATACACGAAGTGAATACGCCTGAAATAATAAATACACGAAGTGAATACGCCTGAAATAATAAATACACGAAGTGAATACACCTGAAATAATAAATACACGAAGTGAATACGCCAGAAATAATAAATACATGAATGAAAGATCAAATACCATAATGAATTGTACTAAAAAAACAATAACTCAAGGAAATATTGAAAATTTTTTTTTAAATTTTAACTTACCAATACAGACATGTCCTAGATGAGCTAGCACATATCCTTCATTACACTGACACGTGAATGAACCATCAATGTTTAAACATACTCCGTTTGCACACATACCCTTAGTTGCACATTCATCCATATCTGGGCATAAGAGAGAGAGAAAAAGTTAAGAATTTAAATACCTATATACGTGAAAGTATATACAATAATGGAAGTAATTATAAAAACACACAGATGATACACATACAGAAATCACAAACAACGAGTAATGGCTACTATACAAGGAATGTACCAAAGAATAACCGGTTTTTAATCATGTAAGGTGAAATTAACAGTATATTCTATAATAAAGAATGAATTACTATGTAATTTTTGAAAACTGGACCACAAAAACTTGGCTAAAAATATGTTGGTAACAGAATGAAGTTTTAAATTAATGTAATGATTCATATCTGTAATATTTATTGATTGCAATCAAAAAACTCATTAGTTACCTTGAAGTAAGTAGCAAAAAAATGCACTTTCTGGAAGTATTAGCCCCTCACCAGTACATTTAGGTGACAGAAAAATGTACTATATGGGGGTTTGTATAGTGTAACTTACACTTATCCAACTAGTAATTACAGTTTGTAAACACTTAAGTGCTAGTTTAATCAAGCAGCTTAAGAAAGGCACAAACATATACCTGTACAGGCTTCACCTTTAACTGTTAAGCCTATTATCTCACTATTCACATTTTAAAACAAGTTTCTATCTGTATGTGTGTGTATATATACGTACCATCACTTAAACTACTTATTATACTCACTTCTAAGCAATATTTTTAAAAAGCCACAACTCAGTACTATATTTTACAGCCAACTATAAATATATCTAATATATTAAAATTTTTCGAAGAGGACACATACCAGTACAGTCTTGACCATCAGCTGTGAGGAAGTACCCACTTGGACATATACACTGGAAACTTCCTTGTGTGTTAACACACTGTCCTCTCTGACAGATGTTTTTATTCTTGCATTCATTTATATCTAAACAAAAATAACATCAGAATTGTACATTCAATAATGTGTTTTCATAAGTTTTGCAAATAAGGTCATGACAGCATATTTACGACTATTATTTTACTGCAAATGAAATCATGGCAGCACATCTATGACTATTATTTCATTGGAAATGAAATCATGACAGCATATTTACGACTATTATTTTATTAGAAATGAAATCATGACAGCACATCTATGACTATTATTTTATTGGAAATGAAATCATGACAGCATATCTACAACTATTATTTTATTGGAAATTAAATCATGACAGCATATTTACGACTATTATCTTATTGGAAATGAAATCATGACAGTATACCTATGACTATTATTTTATTGGAAATGAACTCATGACAGCACATTTACGACTATTATTTTATTGTAAATGAAATCATGACAGCACATCTATGACTATTATTTTACTGGAAATTAAATCATGACAGCACATCTACGACTATTATTTTACTGGAAATTAAATCATGACAGCACATCTACGACTATTATTTTACTAGAAATTAAATCATGACAGCATATCTATCTAATAATTTACGATTCCTAGCTCACTGCAAGTCGTCATAATATACCTCTCTCTCAGTCTACTGCTGTAATTTTCAAATACTACATATTTTACTCTTTTATGGTATGTATATTTCTTATCTACAAAATATTCAGATTAATATACAGTTCTGATTTGGAACATCCTAAATCCAGATGAAGTCATGTAATAAATTCAGCCTGTCATGCTACTTTCTGAAGCAGGTCCGGCCAAGGGATAGTTGTATTCTACTTTACCTTGTGTATAGAGAAACTGCTATATACCTGTCAAATGGAGCAGAGATACTTATGGATTCATATTATCGCTTTTCTTCTGAATGGTCAGCTACAGATAAAATGTGCTCTATGTTTCCGGTTTTGGACCAATTCTTTTCAATGCATAAGGACAGTAGACTTACATCTACAAGAGCCAAGATTTGCTCAAAAAGTCTTGTCCATCTTTTCACTTCTGCTGATTTTTATAGCTAATCTTTATTTTATTCTCTGTTAAATTGATCTTAATTTATTCTGCATTTACCAGTATTTATTTTATTCTTTTTCATATTTAATACAGTTCGTTTGTTTATTCTTTACTAACTTAATCATAATGCAAGTTAAATAAACCTGGATTGATTGAAAGTAATAATGATAAATCATAATGGTAATATGTCAATTAGTGAATAGTTTGAATAAAGGAGAAGAGTAATAAAGAGAAACACTAATTTATATTAGTTGATTATTTTCATGACAGTAATGAATTTAATCCTAATTTCAATTAATGGATAGCTATAATAATCAAAAGCAGTAACAACTGGATAAACTAATTTCAATTAGTTGATTAGTTCTGTAACATTAAACAATTTAATCATAATTATGATTACTGGGTAATTGGAATAATTAAAACCAACAACTATCAGAAAAACTAATTGATTATTTTCATGACACTAAACAACATAATCACAATTAATTAATCCATTACTTTACATTACACTAATTGATGTAATTAAAGCTCATTGGTAATCACCAAAATATGGATTGGAAGGTTTATCTGAAAATTAAACTGATGTACTTTAAACCCTCAAGAAACTTGCTGCTTTAACGTGATCTACTAATACCAGAACTTTAAGTGCAAGAGCTCTTACATCAGACTGACAATTTAGTGCCTCTACAAGTATACAAATAGCATTATAACTGACCAGTGTTGTACAACATGTATTTCCCATCTATGATCAAATAGTGACTACAGAAATCACTGGGAGAGTCAGTAATGAAACAGAAATGAGGATTAAAGATACTTCGATAATAAACCGAAACAAGTGTGAAGTAAATCCAATGGCTAGTCCAACTAGGCTACTGCTGGAACTATAAATTGCTGTCAGATGCTACTGCACAGCATGATAATCTTTATAACATCATCGGGCTAATTATTACTTGGAAGACAGGAATTTCCCAAGAATAGTTATTCTTACTACTTTTGTGTTTTCCATAATTAGGAAAAGTTGTTAAATGGCAGGTACTTGGCAGATTTGGAAATCTTAGCTACTGATCAAAATATATTAATGATAAAAGGTAGTAAATTTTTTAAAGAATAGGATTTGAAAAATACCTTTGTAACAACTTACCTTCACATTTCTTTTGATTGTTAACTAATCGAAAACCTTCAAAACATTCGCATTTGTACGATTTCTCGGTATCAATACATCTTCCATTTTTGCAGAGAGCAGAATTCAAGTCACACTCATTTATCGCAGGTGAAACATCGCACAAGGTATCATAGTCTCCTACAAATGTATAAAATGTTTTATTATTTATTATCAAAGTTAAACCAAAAAAAGGTAAGTTAAATATAGAGGCAATATTATAATTTTTTTGTTTTTTTCACTAATTGATATATTGTGAAAAAAATGTTTACTGCAAAACTGTACACAACAAAAATAAGATATTTTAAACATAAAGCCTTTAAATTTCCAAGAAAACAGAATTTTGATTCATTGTAAAATATTATCATATCTAATCTTAGCATGCTGAATTTCATCATTCACATACAATAACAAAAATATCAAATCTAACACTACTATGCATTTCAAGTCTCAGACCACAAAGCACCTTCATTTTTCCAAAACTAAAATACTTAAATTCCCAAAAGAAGTAATCTTAATTTCCTGGAAATTAGGTTCACACCTTTATTGATTTCAACATGACTTGACAGTAAGCAGTGTTATACCAATTCAGTTATGATGATTCACTCCTCCAGAAATTCTAAAACTAATTAGCATGAACAAAACTTCTTACAAGCTATAAGCTTTGTGATGTAGTAACGTAAGCACCCATGCAACAAGTTTTATATGATGTTAATAATATATTATATTGAAAAAAATATTTGTGGAAAAAACTATCTTATAAATACCAATGCAAGTTATTTCTAAGTTTTGAGGATTCATTGTAAAACATTTACTTTCTGGTAAGCAGTTTATTGCTTCTGAAACATTGAAAAACATGTGAAAGATTGTTAATTATGTTACAATAATGTAAAATACTAAGTAAAAAAAATACTGAATGACTTTGTGAATATCTCAAAATAGAACTTCAAAGAAAGATATATATATATATATATATAAACATCCAAGTAATTACTGTTCATTAAGACTTTTTTTCACTTCTTACAAGATTATGTAAGTTCAATATTAAAGACATTCTACAAAAGTTTACGTTATCAGAGATAGTCAGCATGGACACAGAAAGTAAAGGTCACATTACAGGAATTTGCTAACTCTCTTTGAAAATGTTATGTTTAATTTATATATGGGTAATACAGTGGACTTAGTATACTTGGACTTCCAGAAAACTGGGGAATATTGCCTCTGTAGGGGCAGGAGGTTATATAATTGAAAGGATTGAGTTTTGGTTGGGTGGTGTAATACAGAAGGTTATTATTACTGATGTGATGATAAAGTAGAGTAATGATGCAAGTGGTGTAATACACAAGGTTATTATTACTGGTGTGATGATACAGTAATGATGCAAGTGGTGTAATACACAAGGTTATTATT
>NW_013667205.1:125119-130159 GCF_000517525.1 Limulus polyphemus
ATAAAACTGGTTTATTCTTTCCGAATATAACTTTACGATACACTTAATTTCAACAATCGCGCTAAAACAAACACTATAACAACGAACGTGCTCAACTTCAATAATACTCGCTGATTGCAGATCAATTACTCACTGTCTATACACACATTATTCCGTCACGTTGTCACCCTCTTATATATATACCAGACTACCCTATATCTAGTAATCTCCCGACTATTCCCGAAGGTTCGAGAGGTGGCATGACACTAGTCACGTGACCTCGCTGATGCAACAATATTCATTTTAACCATTATTAACATTTGGATTATTTAGAATTGATACCTATGAAACAAAAATTGATATATTTTTATTTTACATTCAGGTAAATATTGAATATTTTGATTTTTTTGAAACACTGCTTGATAATATTGAAGGTATGAAATTTATTTCAGTCTAAATCATGTGAAGTGTTATAATATAGTTGTGCTTTAGAAATGTGTTCAAGTTCATAGTTGTGTAGATATTCATGTAAGTAGTCATTCAAATTTCTATAAATTGCAACAGCTACTTTTCTTTCACTGTTTCTATAACATATTCACCTCAAAAATGAAACTAATCAAAAAGCCCCACATAGTACTGGTTAACTTCTAAGTATGTATATAATAACAATAATGTTTTTCACATCAGTTTCTTTTAAAGAAATTGTTTTAGTTCTTGTGCAGTGCTTTGATTGGACATGCCACAACACACTTACAAGACACAATATATTAATAATTTAAATGTTTATAACCATTGGTGGACTGGCTTTGAGAAGACGACTCAGGAATTTAACTTACAGTGGCACCGTAGGTGCATTTTAGGGGTGCAAAATGAATGCTGTTGTTTAATGCCGCATAAGAAGTATTCAACATTCCGTACTTAATTGTTAATTTCAAAAATGAAAATAGCGAAAAATACAAACACATCTTTAAATGAGTCACAAAACACAAGTAGTTGACAATGTTGATAACATTGTCAATAATTCTGTTGTTCTTAAGTTCAGTCCTTCTGTTGATGACATTGTCAATAATTCTATTGTTCTAAGTTCAGTCCTTCTGTTGATGACAATGTCAATAATTATGTTGTTCTTAAGTCCAGTCCTTCTGTTGATGACATTGTCAATAATTCTGTTGTTCGTAAGTTTAGTCTTTCTGTTGATGACATTGTTAATAATTCTATTGTTTCTAAGTTAAGTCCTTCTGTTGATGACAATGTCAATAATTCTGTTGTTCCTAAGTTTAGTCCTTCTGTTGATGAAATTGTCAATAATTCTATTGTTTCTAAGTTCTATCCTTCTTTTGATGACAATGTCAATGATTCTGTTGTTCCTAAGTTTAGTCTTTCTGTTGATGACATTGTCAATAAGTCTGTTGTTCTTAAGTTCAGTCCTTCTGTTCATGACATTGTCAATAATTCTGTTGTTCATAAGTTCAGTCCTTCTGTTGATGACATTGTTAATAATTCTGTTGTTCGTAAGTTCAGTCCTTCTGTTGATGACATTGTCAATAATTCTATTGTTCGTGCAGTTAGATGTAACACTCAGTGTGTTTAACATCCAGCTAAATGTAACAATCAATGTGTTTAATGTGCAGTTAGATGTAGCACTCAGTGTGTTTAACATGCAGCTAGATGTAGCACTCAGTGTGTAACATGCTATAGTTGCAAGCAATCAGTTAAAAACAAATATTTTGAAAGCTTTTTTTTTGAGAAAATATAAAGATAAATGAAATTATTATTCTTTTATATATTTCTATGTATCATAAATACCTGAAGATTAATGAAACCCACAATTTGTTCCTTACTTTGCATAGTTAATGTATACAAAATAACTATTTTGTAAGGAAAGTATTGCTCTGAAAATTGCCTATTTGGGTATTGATCCTAAGAGCAATTACACTGAGGATTGTGAGATAACTGTTCTGTAGCTAATGCAAATAATTCATCTTAGATGCAATATATGTTACACAGAAGGTCTTACATATTTATCTTAAACTTTCACATATGATATATATATTCATAGTCAGTCACAGTTTACAAATAATATATATTCACATTAGATTTTTTAAGAAGTATTTAGAGATACTGAATGTCATAAAGCAAAAAAAAGAAAAAAAGAAATGGTTTCCAATATAGAATAGAGAGAGAAAAGCAGGAAAGCACTCATTGAAATTGTAAAATCTTGCAGAACATTGGATTCTATGTTCTCCTTTAGAAGCTTAGCAACTGAAACTACTCTTACAATGACTTCTGGGATCGTCTGTAATTTTAGGAATTCTGGGGAATTGCATCATGCAAGATCAGAATGAAACAGGCTTAATTCATTGTAACAAGGAAGCACTGATTTCACATACTCCAATTTCTCCATCTCAATCAACTGAGTGCCATAAAATCTTCAGTTTTACTTATAAGTCAAAAATGCTAATAGTTTTCACAGTTACAAAGTAGACATGGACAGTGCCATTTCTGAAGTCAATGACATTGGTTGGATGTGGGACAAAGAGATGCAAGTGTGAATGTGATCTTAAGTAAAGCACCTAAAGACTTTTATGGTTGCCAACAGCAACACCAGAGATATGTTTGCATGTCCAAGAAAGCCTAATACAACTTCCCAGTTTCTTTGCATTTCATCCTGTACAGCCGACTCACGATGTGCCTTCAAGCTGATAAGGTCTTCAAGAAAGCATATGCCACTTAAGCAGGATTGTCTTTCCTACTCTGATGAGAAAAAAAAGCATTGTTCTGTACAGTATGCTTGGTGCATGAATGGTATGACCAAGGTCCATTTCTTATGGGAATGAGCAACTGGACACATCTACATTGAAATACACGAACATGAGAAAAAAATATTGCATGGAAAATCCTATGATGCTGAGACAATTAAGATATCAAGGTTTGATGTTGATTCAGTTGAGTTTCAGTCTACAGGGAGAAAAGAAGACAGGAACTTGCACAAGAACAACAGGTCGTGACACTACTGCTACTAGTGGCACAATTTAACAAAATTGTGAAAGACCACCTGGACAAATTAAAAAAGAAGAGCAAACAAAGGAAAGAGGGCATGGGTGTTTCCTAAGAAAGAGATTTTTAGTGACTTTTGTTTCCAAAACTGGAAACAAAGAAGTCAATGAAGAGAAGAAAGAAATCATTAGCTGCTCAAGTAAGGATTGTGTTTGATGCGTTTTTACCTTCTTGAATGACAATTTACATAATCACGATCTTAAACTTGATTTTATGGAATATCAGGTAGTGCTCACTGTTGTTATCACTCAGGTGAGCAAAGCTTTTCAAAATTTGACAATGACATCAACAGAAGGACTGAACTTAGGAACAATAGAATTATTGACAATGTCATCAACAGAAGGACTGAACTTACGGTACACACTGAGTGTTACATCTAACTGCATGTTAAACACACTGAGTGCTACATCTAACTGCACATTAAACACATTGATTGTTACATTTAGCTGGATGTTAAACACACTGAGTGTTAAAAGGAAAATTCAGAGCACAGGTTAATCACGTGACAACACAGAAGTCAAAATTGAGAATATATTTAAATACTGCCTTTTAGAATAACAGTTATATTAAAATTATAAACTATGTCTTGTTGATACATTTACTGACATACATTGATAATAAAGTCAGCTCCTTGTAGAGATGTCATATTCAAAGTTACAACATGAGAATTATACCCCCTGCCACTATTGTTTAACTGAACTGCAGTTAGATGTAACACTCAGTGTGTACCGTGCAGTTAGATGCCTAGATTTTCTTTGTACCATTATGAATTTTAGAGTGTCTAACTAATTAGAAACACATACTATAGATATCGTCAAGCCAGCATATAAACTTAGAACATCCTTCTTTCATGCTCTACTGAGATATATATATATATATGTTAAATCCACATGACATGCTCCTCTCATCCCTCGTTACCTTCAAGATCTGTTCTACAATTCTGTCTCAAGTGGCTGTTGCTCATGTTTATGACATTAGACAGAACTTATTTCAAGTTAATTGTCTTACTATAAAGATATTTTATTTTCTTGGCTGTAAGTTTACAATGGCCTCGGATTCTTTGATGAAAAAGGACTTTGTTTTATTCCCAGCAGCGAAAGGAATGTTTTTAATAACGAAGAAACTCCAGTTTATTTCTACTCTTCCTTTGGCATTTTTATCTCTTTGAATATTCTTGTATAAGAGTGCTCTGGGAAATTCCCGAATAGCCAGTTTGCACCTTACAACTCCGTGTTTAATAAAGAGCCTTTTGTCCCATTTAGGCTATCCCAGTTTCTGCCACCAGCCTACTACAAATTACATATAAAAAAAAAACCTCTTCCTATATCCAACATTGATCTCTAAAATTTTAATCTATTCTGTTCTTAAATTCCTTTGATGTTGCAGCTTTTTCTACATCTGGAGACAAATGTTTCCATAGATTGATGACCTTACTAGAAAAGTAACATTAAACTTGAAGTTGTTTCTGAGTTTCCATCAACTTGTATCTTCTAGTCTTACTGTTAGAGAATTTTTCATGAAAACATCAGCCTAAACATCTGTTTGAGTTATTACAGGTTAATGTACATTAAAATGTTTGAGATTTATTCCAATCAACTTCCTCCAGAGTTTCTCCAGTAAGACTCTAAGAATAATTAATGCTGTAATAACCAGTAAACATAATCTTACAGTTATTAAGGTTAAAAGGCATCAACAATATGCTAGCTCAGCTTTCCAATTATCCCAGTTTCTGTCTCTGCAAAACAGTGGGATCTTCAGTACAACTTGAAATACCTATTAACTTAACAAACTAAACAGTTTACTGGTTATTCAATTATTAATGTTTTTGGTGAAAAAGTAAAATAGCAAATGACCTATCATGTTACCCCAAGGTACACCATTTGCATCATTACTCTACTTTATCATCACACCAGTAATAATAACCTTGTGTATTACACCATTTGTATCATTACTCTACTTTATCATCACACCAGTAATAATAACCTTGTGTATTACACCATTTGT
>NW_013667205.1:131053-135037 GCF_000517525.1 Limulus polyphemus
CTGCAATCAGCGAGTATTATTGAAGTTGAGCACGTTCGTTGTTATAGTGTTTGTTTTAGCGCGATTGTTGAAATTAAGTGTATCGTAAAGTTATATTCGGAAAGAATAAACCAGTTTTATTAAGTAAGGACTTGTGTCGCCAAAGTTTCGTCGGAACTAATTTACGGGAAATCAATTAACAAACGGAGATGTAACAATATGTTTGGTGAATAAAATGTAATGATATTTTGATATCTTGAGTAATACTGAAGGTTAGAGATACAGTTCATAGTAATGAGTAATATGTTAAATATATTTAGAACCCCCCCTCCAGTTTTCTTATATTTAATTTATAGCAGAAACTAAACTATGAATTTGATACAGAATGGGGCATAACTTAAGGTGTTTCTCAAAAACAATAAATTATTCTTAGGCCTTGTACAGATTTCTTCACGTACATTTTAGAAGAACAATAGTCTATAGCTAAGATTAAATTTCATGCAATTAGAAATAAAACATTTCTTTTATGTACAACACTTACTTGTTCCGCTTAAAGGGCAAGGGTCACAATATTTGTCAGCCCAGGCCTTTCCCATGTTGTCTCCACAACAGCATTCCATCTTCGAAAGACGTACAGATAGTTTGTTAAGGCAACGGCCACTTGAGAAGTCCAAATAACAATCACCTCTTCGAGTGTCTAAAAATAAGTTCAATAATAAAATGAGTAGTTCACTATCATAACTTAAAACTATAAAAAATCTTTATTTAAAATCTCTATGTATTAATAATGGTATGCTAACAAAAGTCAGGAAGAATGGGGATTTAGTCACGGGGTTCCTAGCACTATGAGTTAACTAAACTTAAGACCTCTAGACATGCATGTGTATGTTCTTTATTGGATCACATAATACTACAAGAGGAGTATTAATGAAAACTACATCATCGTTGAGAATCCACTGACTTATTATAATGAATTTTGCTTCCACTTCTTATACAGTTTCAATAACTATCTTATATTCCTGAATTCAGTTAAATACATACATACATACAGACCTTTGAAATTCCTCATACTTGCAATTAAAATATGGGTTATATTAGTATATATTCTGTTTTTATAAGAAAGAATGTAAATGGTTGGAAACTGTCACATGGGAGAGCCAATGAACATTAATTTTACTAGCCGGTTATTCAGCTATTTTGCCAATTACAAATGTGTTACATCAGGAAGGTGGGGAGGGGGGACATATGATCCTAATTTGTACACATACACATGCAAAAAAAATACTTTTTTCCTCAAATGTAAATCAAATCATGAGACTCCTTCTGAGGGTGTTCAAAAAGATAATATTCTGTCAATCAGTGAAATATTCTAATGCTTGCTTCCAGCAAGACAGTGATTTAAAGCATACAACAAATATGGTGGTAAATCTTGCTGGTAAAGAAGCTAAAGACAACCAAAACACTCGGATGAATTGTGGACAGCACAATGGCCTCACATACAAATACTAGTAAATTGTTAAACTTATCCACTTTTATTTTGTATTTTCTATAATAATATTTTGTACCATTAATAAATTTACCATATAGTTCGATTACTCTTTGTTTGCGACTCCTATATATGTATTGTTGGTTTGTTTCTATAATTATTTCCATTACAGTGCATACAGATATTATGGAAAAATTAATAACCTAATAACATAATTAAACATGTAACGTATGTGTAGTTAATGAGAAGGTTTAATGACCTTCTGACAAGTCTATACATGCACAGCAAGTTAATATACTATATATTTCTCTCTTCTTTTAATATAGTAGTGTATTCTGAATTTATTCTTTTTTTCTGTGCATGTACAGCTTTTACATAATACATGTTTAAGAAAGCCATTAAATTGATTTCTTTATAGCTGCCATTGTTCCTTTGTCATTCTTACGTGGATAATATCTGTTCTGACCAAGGAGGAATTATTACTGCAATACTACACACTGTGAAAAGATGTCAACAATAGTATCCTTCAGTGGTAGTTCAAGTGATATCTAAAGATTAAGGTCTCATCTATGTTGAAAAGAGAATCGTTAGTCACACGAGTAGCAGCATTAGTTGCTCAGGATAAATACAAAATTTCTTATGAACTAATGAATGTTGGATTTAAACAGTCTGTAATAGGGTCATGAATGAGAAGCAAGTGAGAGAATCTAATAAATGTGACAAACAGGCTTACCATAAAGCAAATACATTCATTGTGTTTGTGTTTAGTGCTCTGATAATGATTGTTTGTTTCAAACTTCACTTTGTAACCAGTCTCATTATTCCATTTAACATTGCAACTCAGTTAGTAAGAGATTTAGCATTACTTCCAATTAAGTGAGCCTATCTGATTGCTTGAAAGTTAGTTTAGTTTTACCTGAACATACCCCAGTAACATACGTACTGATAACGTAGCAGAATTACTCACCCCTTACATGAATTATAAATAATTTAGGTTTAAGTGTGCAATATATGTACTGACAATTTTGAGGGACTATTCGACCTGTAATAATTAAACATATAATAGACTTATCAATTACTT
Source organism: Limulus polyphemus (assembly GCF_000517525.1). Classification (NCBI taxonomy): domain Eukaryota; kingdom Metazoa; phylum Arthropoda; class Merostomata; order Xiphosura; family Limulidae; genus Limulus; species Limulus polyphemus. The sequence continues at coordinate 133,600 of NW_013667205.1, forward strand.
CCTGTAAATGTATAGATGGTGAGAAGAGTTATTCACTCTCTAATATATTATGTACATATAATGTAGATAGATTAGTTATCTTTTTACAGAGCAGTAATGATCACACTGTACAACAAAAATTAAAGTAGAATTAAACTCTAATTAATATAAGCCACTATTCAGTACTCACCAAGACATGCTTTGCTGTCAGGACTTCGAACATAACCTCTACCACAAATGCAGTAAAAGCTACCCTTTGTGTTAACACACCGACCATGCTGGCAGACAGAGGTAAATGATTTACACTCATCTACATCTATAAACAATGGGAGAGGAAAATTATAAAATAACTAACGAGTGAAAGATTTAATTATTCACAGAAAAAACAAAATTTGTATAATGTAAATCTTAAAACCCTAAACTAATTTTAATTCATAAACTAATAGCAAAAAATACAGATAAACAATTTAGAGCATTCAATCAACAACTTTTTATTATTTATTATTATTATTTTTTGTTATTATGAGTTCTATAATTTGTGGGTTCTTTAGGATTATTTGGTAGAAATAATGTGAAGTCCAGTCCAGCTAAAAATAATGAATTCATTTATTTCTTCATTCTCCAATCAAATTTTATACAATCTATGTTCACTGGTACACCTAACTTCAAAAACAAAAGAAGTTCTGAAAACTACCAATATTCCTGGTTAACTGAACAATAAGAAACACTCTGACTGACTAACTTACAAACTCAATCAGTGATGAACAGATTCTCTAACTCTTGCTGTCTAATTTAACTCATTCAGTTTGGCATTTTTATATTGTACTAGATTTCTACTTACTACAGAAAGCTTCAAGCTTCCACACAGATCTAAACTTTCTTGAAACTTCTAGACTTCACATCATGTAAAACTCCCTCAAGTGAATAAAATGTTAAACTATTAAAAATATAGCCCACAACAATCTTTTCTTTTATCCAGAATAAAATGAGTTAATTTTTTAATTATCCAAAACTCAACACAAGGTAATTTTACTAAATAGCTATAAAGAGATTAAAAGTTTATAAATATATTTTAACAGAGTCTAAAATATTTTTAGAAATTTACTTTTCCTTCACAATTTTATACTGCTGCTGTAACATTTCTTTCAAATGAGAAATTTTAAAAACTTGTAAAATAATGTGGAGATGAAATAAAGTGATATCCAAAAACAAACAAATAATCACTTTATTCCTACCTATGCAAGAATCTGTATCTTCATCTCTCTCATATCCTTCTTCACATTCGCAGTGAAAGGAACCAATGCTGTTTACACATTTTCCCTTTTCACAAAGTCCAGGTATAGCATCACATTCATCAACATCTAGAAGAAATTAGATAAAAATAATACTAAAGATAACAATACTTGGAACGCCCATCTTCTATACCAATGTAAAAATATTGTTGCGTCATCGAGATCAC
>NW_013667205.1:136037-140285 GCF_000517525.1 Limulus polyphemus
CGGAAATAATAAACCAGTTTTATTAAGAAAAGACTTGTGTCGTTAAAGTTTCGTTGGAACGAAGTTACGGAAAAATCAATTAACAAACGGAGACGTAACATTATGAAATGCGGCATAAGTAATGCGTGTATTCTTAGGGGCTGTCATAGCCTGATGGTTAGGGTGCTCAACTCGCAGTCTGACGATCGCGAGTTCAAATCCTCTTCATCAAACAACCTCGTCTTATACGGTTGCCGACTGAGCCAGCCACTCGGGTGTAAAAATTATTGGTTTATAAAAATGTTGGCCGACCCCAAACCAGTTCCGAAAGAAGATAAAAAAAAAAACGGTTTCTTAATAATAATCCAATTTCAAATTTACCAAACTTCATTTTAATTTTCCAATCGTGACTACTGAAGATATAATATTTACCTTGACAAGACCTGGAGTTGATATTGGTAATGAAACCCCGATCACAGTCAAGTTCTGAGGGGCACTCTTCACAGGGATGACCCCATGCTATTCCTACTGTAGCACAACAAAGCTGTCGGGTACACACAACACCCGATAACTGCCCTGCACAGAACTGGTTCTTCACCTTGCGAAAACATGGTCCGGTTCTGAGGTCTGTAAAAAATAGTAAACAAATATATCCAAAACTCCTGAAAATCTAAAAATGAAAATACACAAAACGTATTCTAATTTCTAGAACTACTTAAGACTAAGAGTAAGTACAACTCCAGTTATACTTATATTACTATTAGTTATAAGTTATAGTATTTTAACTTTTACTAATATTACTACAAGTAGTAATAGTAATATCAAGCAGTGGAATAATACATTTGTATTTGCAAACAACGTTGGTTTTAAATATTTTTGAACATTAAAAATGAACTATTTTTAACTTACAAATACTATGCAAGAGTAAGAGAGAAATCTCATTCAGTCTCTTGCTTACGAACAGGATTCAAACCTCACCTTTGAAATTACCGGGCTTTCGGAACACCGATAGTTCGCGCTCACTGGTTGTGTACTGGTTATACTTACAGCGCCAAATTACGTGCCTTTTATAAATTAAACCTATCGTAGTTTCAACTGAATATAACTTTAAAGTAAAATTATATTTAAAAAGCATTATTAGTGAACGTATTAACTGATTAATCAATTAATTATTTGTAAGAAATTTGCAGTAGCATTAACTTTCTTCATAGATAACTTGAAATGAACGTGATGAAATAAAACTAATCACTTACCAAGCCACTACAATATCAAAATTAGTTGATTTCTTTTCATCGGTTTTTGTTTATTTTTAGTTAAACACAAAGCTATACAAGGGGCTATCTGTGCTCTTCCAACCACGGGTATCGAAACCACATTTCTAGCATTGTAAGTCCGCAGACATGCCGCTGCGCCACCTGGGGGGCCTTTTAATAGATACTATAACTGTTTGTGATATAGTTTAAATGTTACAAATATCGATTTTAATCATATGAATTTCATACTGTTAACAAGATGATTACTGTAATATAACCTTTAATCAATAATTTGAACATTTTAGGAATGCTAAAAAGGCTTAAAATTTATTATTCAGAATTCAGCCTCTTTAAAAAAAATCATGCAGTTTTTGAAATTTACCCCAAACGTGTTTTTGTTCTTGTTGTTTTCAATTAAGGTATAAATAATTTAAAAAGGTATGCATCGTTTCAAATTTAACTGAATAATGTTTTCAAGCAACGTTAAGTTTGTCAGGAAAACACTGCAACAATATTATTTAGACATTACAGTTTCAAATAAATTAATTTTATATTTTGTCAATTGTTTGGTAAAGCTATTTCTAAAAATTGCGAAATTAGACTCAATATTTTACCTAGTTCACATCTTCTTCCAGAGAATCCGTACACACACGAACAACGATCTTGTCCAATGCAACGACCACCATTCAAACATGGTTCCCGACATACAGCTGGTGGAGAATAATTGTAGAATTAGACGTGGTATCTCAAATTAACATATTTTATATCAAATTAACATTAACGTAGAAATTTAGTCTCATTTAGTCACCTTTAATGCTTCCACTTCAAATGTAATAACAAATTATTCCAATCACATATTGCAGATCAAAGGAACCAATGTAGATTTATTTATTATATTTTTTATAGCAAATAATTTCCATTGGTCGTAATTAGGTTTTTTTTTTACTCTCATTTGTATTTGTATCTTGTACCTGATGAAAAGTTACTAAGGCTATCTGTCACCGTCCATAATGTTGAACTAATAATCACAGGATAGGCGGCCAATTAGCAGCACTCTACCGTCCACTGTTTACGTTAAAAGATAGACTGCCACTATTATAACGCTCCTATAACAGTGCAGGAAATATTTTGTGGTATCACGTGAATTCGAACATCAATTGTCAGCTTCGAAATCCAGAGCTTTACCACAAGGCCAACCCGTGCCTCTTTTTAATTCCATGCTTTTTAACAGATAGTATTATCGAACTTTACTTAAAAGTAGAGGTTTTTTTTTGTATGGTTTGGTGACACTATTTATAGACATTGTTCAGCTCCCAACAGATTTCAGTTTAGCACCTGACAATTTCGCTATTTGAGGCAAGTTTTAGATACCTGGTGATAAAATCTGTTAGGCAATGAAAATGATTTGCCAAAATATGTGTTAGAATTACATTGATCTACGAGGACCCGTTTCCTCACAACACATTTAGGCACCTTTATATATGTATATAAAACATGATCCTCCTATCGGATAAACTTTTTTTCGTACAAAACACACATTGCTGTTAAATGGTATTTTAATTCACACGATATATCGAAAAATTGGATTGCTTGGATGTTGTTAAGCACAAAACTACACAATGGTCTATAAGTGCTGTATCTACCACGGGCATCGAAACTCGCTTTTTAGCGTCGTAAGCCTATAGACTTATCGCTGAGCCACCAGGAAGCATAATAAAAATATAAGAGGAACCAAGAGTTCTTTGACTGTTACTTAAATGCAAAATTAAACAATAGGCAACCTGCGCTGTTTCTGCCGCAGGGATCGAATCTTGAAATTTTGCCTAACAAGCCCTCAACCTTTACCTGTTGAGACACCGGGAGACAAAATGAACCGTCGTGTAAGGAGAATTTACCCTAAAATGATTATTATAAAACGCATACACAATGTTTTATTTTTAATTGTATCAAATGGCTTTAGTCTACAATCGTCGCTAGTGTTACAATATAAATGAATGTTATAAAACAAAGGATAAACCTGACAGAAAGAATAGAAAATCACTCTGAATATAAATATACACATCGCCATACAAATATTTCCGTTATTGAAAATATGAAGTAGTATATAACATTGTGTAATCAAGAATATTTGATTACAAGCATAAACTCACAGCCACCTTGAAGTGTTTGTTACTGGGAATAGTTAAGTCAGATTGGCGATAAAAGTTTCTAGACAAACTATATATTAAGCTTAGCTACTTGTTTTCGTCTGATTACATTCAAAATTGTTATATTATAATGATCATGTCAGCTGTTATTCTACTTTCTATAAAGATACAAAGCAATACATTGCTTTTTGTTTGTGCTGTGGGAAAGTACATGCTACCAACCCAACACGGTTTAAACTAAAACATGTGGGTTTACTTGTCATAGTTAGGATAGCCTAAGATATTATATAATTGAGGTGTCGCAATAAGTTTTCTTTGGTAAAGTGTAGTGTTAGAAAGAGCAAGATATTCCAAACAAATTTACATCAACAATAAGATAAGAACTAGTGTTTGTGGGTTGCCTAAGTAACATACGCCATTGTGTTTATTTATTGTTGATTTCATTAATAATAATTTCATTATAATAATAATAATGTAATTACTTTTCTATTTTCATTTTTCGTTTATTATTACACTCTTATTGTAAATATTGTTATACGCTGATAGCTTAGAACTTTTATTTAAGACTAACCAAAAATTCTAAGCTGGCTGAACCTCGTGAGATATTGTTGAGATTATGGCCGAAAACAGCAAGGGTACCTGACTATAGAAACAATGCATTCTAATGCATTATAAGTTAATTAACTATACTGATGACTAGGTTGATTTTTAGTTTCGCTCTAAGTACATAACTTACTCTGAGCAGAAGTTATTATTATTAATTTGATGGCTCCAACATTCTAACCAATCCTTTTTTTTAAAACAAAGTTAGTCAGCTTAAGCAGAAGTTATTATTATTAATTTGATGGCTCCAATATTCTAACCAATCC
>NW_013667205.1:140953-153843 GCF_000517525.1 Limulus polyphemus
TTATTAATTTGATGGCTCCAACATTCTAACCAATCCTTTTTTTTTAAAACAAAGTTAGTCAGCCTAAGCAGAAGTTATTATTATTAATTTGATGGCTCCAACATTCTAACCAATCCTTTTTTTTAAAACAAAGTTAGTCAGCCTAAGCAGAAGTTATTATTATTAATTTGATGGCTCCAACATTCTAACCAATCCTTTTTTTTAAAACAAAGTTAGTCAGCTTAAGAATTCCAAGCCATAAAAGTTAGGAAGGATTTGAGTCATTTTTAAAATATAAGTCCATTTACCAATTTCGTTACTTACAGAGTGTAATATTTTAAATGTTTCACTTTAAATACCAAAAGAAGACAAAGTATTAAAAACCAATAGGCTTAAAATTTGTGATAAAAATTACGTAAGCTACAGTCCTTTTTTTCATATTAAATGGAAAATGGGTTTTAAAAAAGAAATACGTGCAATTTACGTGATTTTTATCACACATTTTATGATAAACAACGAACTCTCGTTTTCTCTAGCAAAACACCAAGATTTTTATATTGTACCATTTAGGGCAGTTCAAAGCTATTTTAATTTCTTAATATGCTAATAAGCTTAATAAAAACACCAATAATCCTATCTTGTTTTTTTCTCTCGTTTTTTTTTCATAAAAGGCCATTAGATAAAATTTCTTATAAGTAAAAAAAACAACAACATTTGATTTGAACATTTTGGACAGTTAGGATAACGATTAGATCTAAAAATTCTCGTTTTAACACTTCCGGCCTACACATTTCTTTTCGATGTAACGGCTAACGATTAAAATTTTGTTGTACTTATTTTACACGCTCTCGTTCTCAGCGTTGTTAACAGAGGCGCCCGTGTACAGTTACATTTGTCTCATTCCAAGTTTGATGAATGAGTTCTCCCAGTGGGTTAACTCTCGCTGTCGCCCACTATCACAGTTATTAGCATCTGATAACTATTTCTCACGAGTCCTTCCTACACATAAGTTACTGTGTTTTAAAAAATATGACATATTTATGGACGTAGCAGTAACTTTAACCATGTTTCTCTGTCAAAATTGAAGACATAATTAAAGCCTATTGACTGTTTTGAGTAGTTCTTTAATTACACTTTCCCGTGAAAGAAATCTTGGAAACACTACGGTACTACAAGCGTGAAGAGTGTAATTCTGTTCCCAAAATTTTACTACGCAAGCGTAACATGTAATATTTTGTAATTACTTTACTACCTTTATATCTATTACAACAATTAATTTACGACGTAAATGTAACGCAGAATTTATAAGATTGTTATTGTTTTTTAATAATTAAAATATGATTAGACTTATTTTATAATATCGATAATGCCTTTAATAGCACTCGAACAATTAAGTAATAAACCCAACAATTATAATGTTGGAAAACATCCCGATTCTTATTGGTTGAAGTAACGTAAGAATTAATTTGAATATCCTGTAGATACAAACTTGAATAACATCCACATAGAATATTTTAAAATTATCATTTTAATTTATATATCGTTTAGTAACTCAAAAAAAAAATGTTTGCTAAGTTGTTGTTGTTTTTTTAATTGACGAATACAGTACAATGAAAGCAGTATAAAGTTATTAAAAGCTGTGGTTGTCTTTACTGTCGTACACACCTTAGTTGCTTGTATGTTTGTTTCAGGGCAAAGCCACACAATAGGTTATCTGTGATCTGTATACTGTAAGCAATTGAACTCCGAATTTTACCGTTGTAAGTCCGTAAATAAAATGCACGTTCTTTATTCGCCCGTATTTAATGTTACGTGTGATACTCATGTGTATACATTCAAGAACATTCTGTTGTGACTAATTAGCAAAATGCTGTTGACTTGAGCAAAACAAATCATTATTTAACAGTCACCGTCCCAAGCAGGTTAACAGTCAGTCTTTATATTAACATAAAATTTGTGGTTAATCAAACATACCTAATAAACACGGTAATAAATAAACAACAGTAACACTAACAGTTCGATCAGAAATTTAATGCGGATCTTCAACTATAGCAAAAAGTTCAAAGAGAGACAACTATTAACAATCAAATTTTTTTCAACATTAAAATGTTAGCTTATATTTTGCGTTTCATATTTATTTTACCACAACAATTTTCCTACGTCCTGTACTCTTGGTATTCAGTACATATTACTGAAGCAATGCAGTAGCTAAACGTACTCCTCATCTGTGCTCCACCATAATGACCTACACCTGCACGGAGGAGCAGCTACATATAATGTTTTGATGGTGGTGGTGGTGTGTGTGTGTGTGTTTTTTAATACAACTTTTGCGTAAGTAAGGCCCAGTATACAAATAAAAAATCAAATTTTCATTGTGAGTAACATTTAATGTTTGGTTTCTATTCAAGCATTATCAAACTGTTTCTGCCACTGCTTGGATGCCGCATGATGAAGCCTTGAAGGTTTGGAATTATCTTCGACTTCCTTGACTAGCGAACGAACCTTCGACCTCATCTTCAACCATGACATCTAGCCACAGTTCTTCACATTTGGAAAAATACAATCGCAGTAGAACTGTTCGCCTCTCTGTCTCCGGAGTCAAAATCGTCATCGCTTCACTAATCATCAAGCAAAGTGGGTGCAGAACAGAGGATTCTTGAGAGTGACTTACACATCGCAGTCATAATAAAATACTCACATTCGTTAATTGCAGCTAGCACAAGCCTCACAAACGGTGGTCCGTTCACGTACATACACCAACACAGTGAATGTCACCGTAAATTTGTTACAGTGGTGATTTTTTAAGAGTTCTCAGAAGTTGTTTTCCACGCATTTCAGCAAGTGTGAAGGTTTTTTGGGCACTTTAGTTTTAATTCTTTCTACAATTTCGTGTATAGTAGATCTTGCGTGACAAGCCACTTCGATTATTTCACATTTTGTGTTTGTATACTTTCAGTAGCCTATTTGTCTGTCCATAATTATCACCGTTACGGCTTTTCGTCACCTCAGTCATACTACGACGTCACTATTCTACACGTATTTTGTGTATATTATATTCACATTGTTCCCTTGTAGCGAATACTGGGGATCGTGTCTTACGTTCGAGAAATGTTTAATACTTTTAACATGAGAGTGTAGGTAAATCACCTTTGAATCATATAATTAACGTGGGACCAATAACTTGTATTAAATCTAACCGAAAGCGACGTAATTCAAAGTTGATTTGATGGAACATAATATAACTTACATTTTAAATTTATATTTATTTTGTTTGTTTGAAGTTAAGCACAAAGCTACACAAAGGGCTATCTATGCTCTGCCCATAAGGTACCGTTGTGCCACGGGGGAGAGGGGGGTGCTATTTATCTTGCCGAAACTACGTGAAAAACGTTTAATCGTCTTTTGTTATTTCAGACTAAAAAAAATATTCATGTAATCAATCTTTCTTTTTTTTTTTTTTACTAAAAACTGTCACAGATTTAATTTCATTCTCATCAAGAATTTTACACGGATTTTAAATCGATAAATGCGATACGTCAATATCAGTGAGTATAATAAATTCTGGTTATCTTAATTAACTTCGGGAAAAGACCCTCTATTCGATTCGTTTTTTAATCAACATCTTGGTTTGGAGTATTTGCAGCTTACAAAAAGTTACACGTGTTATCTTAAACTCCCACTGTTTCATCAGGTAATTCTCGTCGTTTTTACTCATGTCAACATCTGACAGTAAGAATTCATTGATTTTCATAAAGTCGGTGATATAAAATGAGTTGTCCCCACCTCCCCCTCGAGCTCTCTACATTGTTCTGGTGTAAACGTTTTTTTTTTTACAAGCTGGCGGAGCACGACTATATTACTTATTCTTATCATCGGATATTAGTATTAGGCCTATTATATTTTTAAACACTAAACTCTGTATCTAGTCCCTTAGGAATTTTCAAGAATTGGAAGAGTGTATAATAATAGTATTCTAGCCAAATTGTATTCGTCATATCTATTGCTATTGGTTGTATATAAATAGTGTTCCGACCACTGCTGGGTTTGTTGTATCCCAACGGCTAAGCACAAAGCTACGCAATGGACTATCTGTGCTCTGCCCACCACGGGTATCGAAATCCGGTTTCTAGCGTTGTAAGTCGCAGACATGTCGCTGTGCCAGTGGGGGGGGGGGGGCGTTGGCAATGGATATTCCGAATATAGTGTGGTTGGAGTAATATTACTATACATTCTTCTAATTCTTGAAAATCCATAATGGACTACATATAGAATGTAGTGTTTAAAATATAATAGGATACTAATGTCTTATAACAAACAGAATTAACGTCTCTACATTGTTTAGTGTGTATATTTAGATGTATATATACAAGGATATGTTATACATATATATGTTTCTCACACCAAAAGATATAAAGCTCTAGATCAGTTTAATGCTATGTTTCTCACACCAAAAAAATATAAAGCTCTAGATCAGTTTAATGCTATGTTTCTCACACCAAAACACATAAAGCTCTAGATCAGTTTAATGCTATATTTCTCACACCAAAACATATAAAGCTCTAGATCAGTTTAATACTATGTTTCTCACACCAAAACATATATATAGCTCTTCATCAGTTTAATGCTATGCCATGTTTCTCACACCAAAACACATAAAGCTCTAGATCAGTTTAATGCTATGTATCTCACACCAAAACATATAAATCTTTAGATCAGTTTAATGCTATGTATCTCACACCAAAACATATAAATCTTTAGATCAGTTTAATGCTATGTTTCTCAAACCAAAAGATACAAAGCTCTAGATCAGTTTAATGCTATGTTTCTCAAACCAAAAGATACAAAGCTCTAGATCTGTTTAATACTATGTTTTTCACACCAAAACATATAAAGCTCTAGATCAGTTTCATGCTATGTTTCTCACACCAAAACATATAAAGCTCTAGATCAGTTTAATGCTATGTTTCTCACACCAAAACACATAAAGCTCTACATCAGTTTAATGCCATGTTTGTCACACCAAAACATATAAAGCTCTAGATCAGTTTAATGCTATGTTTCTCACACCAAAACATATGAATCTCTAGATCAGTTTAATGCTATGTTTCTCACACCAAAACACATAAAGCTCTAGATCAGTTTAATGCTATGTTTCTCAAACCAAAACATACAAAGCTCTAGATCAGTTTAATGCTATGTTTCTCAAACCAAAAGATACAAAGCTCTAGATCTGTTTAATACTATGTTTTTCACACCAAAACATATAAAGCTCTAGATGAGTTTCATGCTATGTTTCTCACACCAAAACATATAAAGCTCTAGATCAGTTTAATGCTATGTTTCTCACGCCAAAAGATACAAAGCTCTAGATCTGTTTAATGCTATGTTTCTCACACCAAAAGATACAAAGCTCTAGATCTGTTTAATGCTATGTTTCTCACGCCAAAAGATACAAAGCTCTAGATCTGTTTAATGATACAATGTGGCCCAATGAGAGCTGAAAGACTCAGCTGTTCATTATACGGATTCCCAGTCTGAGCCAGTATCTTTCATACTGCAGTTTATAATACCTCAAGTTGAAGAGAACCGAAATGAATTAGCTAGCCGGTAGACTAGAAAGTTCTGTACATGAACAAAAATATGTAATATACACGTCATTTCTTACTTCTTGTCTGTTGACGGTTGATATAGCGCACACTTCACAAACGGCACGAATTCATTATTTAGTGAGAAGATATATTTCATATTATAATACATACTACAAAAGGATACCGAGTGATAGATCCAGATGGAAGAGATATACGTCCTTAACCACTCTTTCGAAGTGAAAGAGTAGAGAAATTGCACAGTTTTACAAATTATCATGAAAACAGTGAGGAAAAGGGTATAAAAGACATATACAAAGTGAATACTATCCATTTAACATGAACCTGAGTATAGTCACCTGTTGATAGTTTACATTATGATTGGTTGTCATTCAACCAATCAGAAAGTGCCATGTCATAATAAAGCTTATAAAAGCACAGGCTGATATATTTTGCCCAGTATTAACTGTAACGTGAATTTCTTCGTGGGTTACAGGGCTGAATTACCATATGACAAGTGTGTAGAAACCAAATTTTGGGTTAGTAAAGAATACTTTATGTTTTAGTACGAGCTGTATGCAATATTCTGAAAAGAGTAACTCGAAACTGACGATATTAAGACTTGAAATGGTCGAGGTAGAAAACCGAAACTTCCCTTAAGTGATATCCGATTTCTCAAAGTATGTTGTTTATTGTGCATAAGGCGATTGATTACAAATATTGCCAACGATATTTCTGTACATACAGGTTTGAAGTTTACCTCAAGAACAGTAGGAAGTGGTTTCCATGGTCGTGTAGCTGCTCAAAAAATATGCTGTTCAGAAGAAATAATCAAACCAAATAGTGGACATCAGACCATAAACAGCTGAATGAGCAGGTGGCGCTGTATGCTCTTTACCGACAAATCATATTTAAAATTGTTCGACAACAATCAACGACAGTCCTGATATAAACATTTTTAGGCTTATGTAAAAAGTAAGAAGGTCAAACGATAACCGTTTGGTTTGAATTTCGCGCAAAGCTACACGAGTGCTATCTGCACTAGCCGTCCCTAATTTAGCAGCGTAAGACTAGAGAGAAGGCAGCTAGTCATCACTGCCCACCAACAACTCTTTTACCAACAAATAGTGGGATTGACCGTCACATTATAACGCCCCCACGGCTGAAAGGGCGAGCATGTTTGGTGGGACGGGGATTGCGAGTCAAGTGCCCTAACCAATTGGCCATGCCAGGCCCAAAAGATAGTCGACCAAATAATTTAGATATTTGACACACTATTCTACAATTCATACTTTGAAAAACTGTATGGCAGCATAAAAACAAGGCGTAATGTTTTGCATAATTCGATGAACTCACAAAATACTAAGGCACTTTAGTTTTTTCTCCTCTCTGTATTGTCAGTGATATTGTTTTGTACCATTAATAAGTTAACCATATAGCTTGATTACTCTTTGTTTGTGACTCCTATATATGTATTGTTTGTTTGTTGCTATAATTATTTCCATTACAGTGCATACAGATATTATGGAAAAATTAATAACCTTGTAACATGTGCATGTATAATGTTACATAATTAAACATCTAATGTATATGTAGTTAATAAAAAGGTTTAATGACCTTCTGACAAGTCTATACATGCACAGCAAGTTAATATACTATATATTTCTGTCTTCTTTTAATATAGTAGTGTATTCTGAATTTATTCTTTTTTTCTGTGTATGTACAGCTTTTACATAACAAAGCCATTAAGTTAATGCGGCCCCGTCCCACCAAACATGCTTGCCCTTTCAGCCGTGGGGGCGTTATAATGTGACGGTCAATCCCACTATTCTTTCGTAAAAGAGTAGCCCAAGAGTTGGCGGTGGGTGGTGATGACTAGCTACCTTCCCTCTAGTCTTACGCTGCTAAATTAGGGACGGCCAGCGCAGATAGCCCTCGTGTAGCTTTGCGTGAAATTCAAAACAAACAAACAAACAAACTTCATAGCTGCCATTGTTCCTTTGTCATTCTTATGTGGATAATACCAGTTCTGACCAAGGAGGAATTATTACTGCAATACTACACACTGTGAAAAGATGTCAACAGTAGTATCCTTCAATGGTAGTTCAAGTGATACCTAGAGGTTAAGGTCTTATTTATGTTCAAATAAGAATCGTTAGTCACGTGGGTAGCAGCAGAGTCAGTTGCTCAGGGTAAACACAACATTTCTTATGAACTAACGAATGTTGGGTTTAAACAGTCTGTAATAGGATCTTGAAGGAGAAGTGTATTGTTTATTTGTTTCCACAATTATTTCCATTACTATTATATGTGAACAATATTTACATCAATATTCATGCTTTCGAACGTCATAACAAATGTAACTATCAAAGTTATTACAATAACGGATTTTGTTTTTTTGTTTTTAAGAACCTCATTCAAATTCTAAGAAAATTAAAAAATTCTTACTAGTATGTCGCCAAAACATTTCGAAATCATATTCCCACCTATTTTCCTGAAGTTGAAGTTTAATTTGCGCAGTTGTATTTGTTTCCCTTTCTTATATTAACAAATAATTAAAACTTTTGAAGTTATTTATAGTATTATTACTCACGGTAGCGATGGCTTAGTATTCCTGGACCACCTGGAATCACACCTCCCGATCCTGAACCAACAGCACTCGGGATTCCTGGGCCTGAGATTCCAGGACCGGGAATTCTTGGACCTGGATGTATACCATGGGTAATTGGACCTTGACGTATACCAGGACTAATTGGACCTGGTCTACCCGTAGTTCCACAATGGGCAGCAGTATGACCGTTGTTACAATAACACACATTAGGCCTAATGCAACGACCATCACCACAAGAGTGAATGCATATTGCTGGAAGACAAACACACAGAAAGAAATACGTGTAATTGATATAAATTCTTAAAAAACAACAACAAGAAGCTATACGTATATGTGATTTATCTATCAATTTATACATGTGTGTGTGTGTGATCTATCTATATACTATTTCTGTTCAGTAACATTTCATATTTTTCATTTATAGCAAAGTTATTAAGAATATTTGCTTTTGTCCATAATTCTAAACTACTGACCAGACGGGAGCTAACCAATCATTACATCATATAACCCATTATCCACGCCGTTAAGGGTTTGACTGTCACTCTTATAACGCATTTAAAGCTTAATGTATGGGAATATTTTGTAGTATCGCACGGATTTGAAGCCGGCTCACCAGCTCCGAAATTCATGGCTCTCCCACGGAGCTAACCCGCGCCCTATTCATACTACAGTCAAGTTAATGCGATTATGGCTAGTGGGTAGTAACTCTTGAGAAACATCACGTGTTTTGACACAACTAGATTTTCAACAAACAATGGTTACTTTACGTTTTGTCTATGGAATTTCACAAACACTATTTCAATAGCGTGATTAGAAAAACAAAACAGAAATTATCTGCTTTATGATATTCAAATAAGATAGCTGATATGAATTACAAATATTTCTTTACCTAATGACATTTTATAGATAGATACTTACGAATTATACACATTAAGGTACCATGGGTAAGCATCCATCCTGGACAACACGTCGTTCCTTGATCTCCTTTACATAAGTTAGGCCTGGAATTCGAAATTCAAACAAAATCCATCAAAACAACGTTTATATTTTATTTATTTGTATATCTGTAGATTTAGATGTAAAATAACACAAAAGGATCTTCTATCATCTATTATACTCGTATAAAAAAATAGAAGTTCAACATCAGCTTGGATTTATCCATTAATAATTCCTTCTTCAACAGCTGACAATTGGCATTTTTTGTTTATACAAGTGGTTAGCGTGACCAGATTTTCAATCCAAGAAATCATTGTTCACGTTCCGCCGCAAAAATGTACACTTTGAGGCCATCGTTAAGCTATGAAAAAAACGATGGAATCCCACTGTTCTGTCAGAAAAAGAGTATCCCAAAAGTTGGCGGAGGGCGATGTTAACTAGCTGCCTCCCTTCTAGTATTATGGAAGATTTTGCACAGATAGCCCTCGTGTAGCTTTGCGCGAAACTTCTGGGAGAAACAAACCAACAAATCTTTATATAGTTCTTACATTTTCATCTCAACGTTTTAATCATTCAAAATCCCCCCCCCCCTCCCGTTTTACAGGATCTACCGATTTAGTCTTTAATATAACACTTTCAAATAAACGACATCTTAATACTCTCCGGTTACTCCTTTGTAGTGGGCTAATTTTATCTCTTCAAGAGAAGCGAATTCAAGTTTGTTATATCCAACTTTCTGTAATAAAGAGAGGGAAATATAATTCAATGCTACCGATGCAGACACTAATAAATGAACACTATTTATCAAAAATCGCACATTAAAATTAGCTATGTTTGTATCTTTCTTTATATTTCCGGTAGTAATATGATAGTGTTTATTTGTTTGTTTTCAACACGGAACTGCACAATGGGGACTATCTGTGCTATGCCTAAAAGCCACTACAGGAATCGAACTCCTATTTTTAGCATTGGAAACCTTCAAATTCACCGCCGAGCCACTGAAAGTGAGGCAACAAGATTACGAGGATAGATGTTTCTGAGATAGTGTTCACAGTTAGCATCATCCTTATGGATAATATTTCAAACATCTCTGAGAAGACAACTCATGAAAAATATACACACGTTAAATTTTCCAGTTGTAGCTCGATTTTCGTTCACGATTATAATGATCTTTATATACTTCAACATCAGTAAACAGTTAAACTCCGAGGTTTTACTTCAATCATGGAACAATTACCCACTTTAGAGTCAAAAGACTTCATGTCCATTACTGTTGAAATCATACGTCTTTTCATGGTACATTGGTTAACAGCGCGAAACCACGAACAATTCGGTGACATTATATATAAGTTCTATAATACACTTGGAAAAAGTATATAGAAAATTAAAAGACGTATAGTTGAGCCTTTTAATTAAAACTTACGTTCATAAAATTTGACCATTGTTGAGATTTTGATAATGAACATCAATAAATTATTTGTCGTTTGGTGTCGAAACCAATGTACATCAAGAGTGGGCATTATTGTTCCACCACTATTTGACATTGAAAGAAAATTCCTAAGATTAGAATAAAAAGTAAAACACAAAGAGTCTAATTGTCAGACTAAGTACGCCCCCAGTGGCACAGTAATAGGTCTGCGGACTTACAACGCTAGAAACCGAGTTTTGATACCCGTGGTGAACAGAGCACAGATAGCCCATTGTGTAGCTTTGTGCATAACTACAAACAGACAGAATAAGTACAGCACCGAATCAATATTATGTCAGAATGGTCACGTGCTTTCTCATTTTGCCCTCTGTCTTTTCTGGCAAAATTCCAGATTTTTCAAATTTTCAAACGTGTGTGTGTATGACACTTTTCCTCATAATTGTACATAATTAACAAACATTTTAGGTTGTATTATGTTTATAAAAAAGAAGTAAAAGTAATTTATGTTATGAAATGCTTTAATTTTCTAATATTAAAACCACTGTTTTGTTAGCCCACAATGATTGTGTTGGTTTTTAACTTGAGCTTGTATTCATTCAAACACCTGACGTGTCCACACAACTCAAGTTGTGTTTTTTTTGGTGAATAATTTTACTGAAAACTTCATTTGTCTCACCTTTTCTATTTTTCCCCAACATAGAGTTTCTTGATAATAAAAATCAGAACAAATAAATCTACACAATGTCTGACATTCGAAAAAAGGAAAATTGTTAAAACGTAAATAAAACTTGCATAGACATATTACAGTGGTCGTGATTTCATTTCTTTGTCGTAACTTCGTTAAACGGTTCAACATCTTTATCTACACATACGAATAACTTAACATTCACAAAATATTTCCGTTTTTTATTTCTAACCATGTTTTACTTACAACTTCTTTGAAGCCCCTTTTTGATCTTTTAATACCATGAGTTTCAACGTTTCGTTGGTAGAAAACTTCGTAATACCTGAACAAAATTGAATGCTTTTATACGGAACATATAAACATAGATAAAATGATTGAATAGGAGGGGGAAATTGATCGAAATTTCGGCCAAAAGACCTTCGTTGGCGATCTTTTTGATATAAATATTGTTACGTTTCTGCGGAAGTCACGTGACTCTGGTAACAATATAAAGTGATCGCGCCATCTAACACAAAATGACGATATAAAGGTAAAATGTAACAAGAAGATACGCGTTTGTTGATTATATTACTAGAGATTTTTAAATACTTGGTAAACTGATGCGTATTCATCCTCACATGAAATTATTCGTATTTCCATTCAACAAAATAGATCGGTAACTTCCGGAATTCTAAGATCAAGTCAACAACTTTGGTTGTACACAATTAAAATCCGTGTCCCTTTTTCGGTTTGTTTGTTTGAAGTTAAACACAGTCTGTTTTTGAATTTCGCGCAAAGCTACACGAGGGCTATCTGCGCTAGCCATCACTAATTTAGCAGTGTAAGACTAGAGGGAAGGCAGCTAGTCATCACCACCCACCGCCAACTCTTGGGCTACTCTTTTACCAACGAATAGTGGGATTGGCCGTCACATTATAACACTTCCATGGCTGAAAGGGCGAGCATGTTTGGTGTGACGGGGATTCGAACCCGCGACCCTCAGATTGCGAGTCGAGCGCCCTAACCACCTGACCATGCCGGGCCCCAGATAAATGGAATCCCCGCTGGGTCCAACGATAGCCAATAGTTTTATACGCTATCATATAATGAAGTAAATTAAACTGGTAATGTATTAGGCCAACATATTGTTACGACAGCGGAAATCACGTGACTCTAGTAACACATAATGAGTTCTAGAAAGATCGGGGAACATCAGTATTTGCTAGGCGCCCTCTATTCTTGTATATAAGTGCGCCAGACAATGAACAGAGATGAATAATTGCAGATTGAAGAGATAGAGACGGACAAGTGAGTCAAGCGCGGTAGTAAAGTGCGTGAATAGTTCATTGTGAATTATAGCGTGTGTTTGAGTTAAAGTGACTGTGGAAATTAAGTGTATTGCAAAGTTGAATTGAGAAATAATAAACTAGTTTTATTTAAGAAAGGACTTGTATCGCTGAAGTTTCTGGGAAAGAATTTCTACGGAAAATTAACAAACGAACACAGACTTAACAATATTGTTGCGTCAGCGAGTCACATGACTACAGTGACGCCACCTTTCTAGAACTATCCTGTACTTTGGCGAATGCTCTAGTATTTACTAGATAGGGTAGGCTGGTATATATAAGAGGGGGAAAACGTGACGCGGGAGGAGAAGGTAATGGTGTGTATAGATAGTGAGCAATT
>NW_013667205.1:154837-160839 GCF_000517525.1 Limulus polyphemus
AACGGAGACGTAACAATATATATGCTTATGCTTATATAGTGTTTGTACATGGAGCATATCTGTTGTAATTATTGTTCTATTTTATAATAAACAAGCTGTGTCTAAATGTCCTAGTTCGTTATTGTTTTAGGTGTCTATATGTCCTGGATTCGCCTTTTGTATATATCCGTTGGAATGAAATGCGTGCGCAATCTTCAGGACAGGCAAAAACTGAATATTATTATAATAGATAAATATTAAAAACTCTCAAGAATTGGACTGGCATAATCGGGAATATTGAAGTTTATCTATTTTCTTAAGTTTTTTTCTTTTTTATATAAGTACTATACCACGTATTAAGAAATAAAAATTGTATTTATTGTGTATAATATTTATATTAATTGATCGTATGTCTTAGAAACCTTAAAGCATTGATTTGATAAAATTAAGTTTGTTGTTAAGCGCAAAACTACACATTGGGCTGTCTGTCCTCACAGCTGGTATTGAAATCAGATTTTTGGCGTTAGACTTACCGCTGAGACAAGGAGGGTTTAAAGTAAGTAGGACTGTAACGATCTTGAAATTTACCGTTTTCACAAAATCGAATCGGACAGTCGTCAGTCACTTTGAATCTAAGATTAGAAAACATGGCAAAAGTATTTAAATAGTTAAAACTAAGAAGTAAAGACAATATAGTGAATATATTGTACCCTTTTCTAGAAACAATACGTCTGCATGAATTTGTTCTTGATCTAGTGGGTAAATTTATGTTGTATTATGTAATTGCCTGTTAAAAGGCAACCCAACTGTCGTAAGTCACGTGACACATAAAACTTGCCGTAATTACTCAATATAATTAGATCTTTAACCATTTAAAGGTTTGTTTCGTATTCAAACAAATTTATTATTTCTATTTCTGTATAAAAACAATTGCAGATATTATCATTTTGAAACTGATTTCTGTGGGAAGTAGAACCAGATTGGATTATCTGAGTGATCGTCCCAGCTATAAAATTAAGTTAATCACTATTTTTTGTATCGTACATCGTGAAACCACTTGGTAGGTATGAGTGTTGCTATAGTTACACAAATTCCAAGCGAGTTAGACGTTATTTCCTACCCTTAGTATGTTTGTTTTAGCGTAAAGCTACACATGGACTATCTGCTTTCTGTCCACATCGATGGATCGAAACCTGGATTTTGGCGTTGTACGTCCGTAAATTTAGCGCTGACCCACTAAGGGGACATCTATACTTAATGAATATCTGTTTAAACTAAATGTTTTTGTTGTTTTTTTCGACGATTACTTACCTTATGACGTTTTTGTCAAAACATATTTATGTTATTGAACTTATAAACTTTCTTGTATGGTCTTTCATGTTCTGGGTATAGTCCATTAATCGGATTGCTAAGGATGATACTGGATATCCATAACAGCTGTCGACTTACTTAGCGCATAAATATTGACTTTGGCCTAGTTTCTCTTGGTGTGTGAGAAGTGAAAGCTTTTCCACGTGAATCAAATTAATAAAAAGTCAAACCTTGGCATAAGATCTCAGCTAGCTTGTAAGCCTACATAGCAAATGACGGGAGAGTGTTTCATTGCTTGTGTCACCTTGGTGACCACTGAGAAGATATCGCATTTCCGTTATATTTTGAATAGCACTAGAGACAAGAATGTTGAAGTTACGTACTGGAATTTTGATAAACGTTATGCAAATTTAAGTTATTAACTGCTTTGATTCATCTATAGGAAGTAAAATGTGAACACTTAATTTTTTTTAATATTTAGCATACATATCTCACAAGTGCATTTCAGTACAAAATCTAAAACGACAGGAAAGTTAGCACAACAATAATTTTTCTCTTCCACTTTAACCACTTAAATGTGAAATATGAAACGTGTAAAGTTTTACTAACATTAAACTTAAGTGAAGCCTTGAAAACACCATAACGCATAATTTGTTTAAAATGTAATTTTCACACACTTTTGTTTTCACTCTTATTTCCACTTAACATTTACGGCCACTTTAAAAAAGTGTTATTACATTTATCAAACTTTCTAACCAAATATACTCTTAAATTCATGTTCAAGTTACAGTATTTAATCTAGTTTTTTAACTCAGAAAAAGATCAACCTATGCCAATCTAAAATCTTATGAATAAGCACGTGGAAGAAATTTCAAGGATTTAAAATTATAGGACTGACTTTAACTCTATTTCATACTTAAAATATTTCGCAGTGTTACGAAGTGCGAAATTAATGTATTCGTGAGACGTAATTCATAATATTATTTATTTTACCTGTTCTACCCTAATGTAAAGAGGAAATATAATGTTACGACAGCGGAAGTCACGCGACACTGGAGGCATGCGCGCTGGAGTTTCTAGAAGGATCATGATTGTTCCTGGCAACTCTAGTCTCCTCCAGACGCCCTCTATTTTTTTGTATGTAACCCGGCAAATAAAACGGAGGTAATAATTGCAGATAGGGAGATATAGAGACAGATAATCGAGTCAAGTCGTAAGAAAAATGCGTGAATCGTTGTGAATTATAGCGTGTGTTTAAGTTAAAGTGACTGTGGAAATTAAGTGTATTGGAAAGTTGTATTGAGAAAGAATAAACTAGTTTTATTTAAGAAAGGACTTGTATTGCTGAAGTTCCTCTGGAAGAATTTATACCGGGAAATTAACAAACGACTAAAGACGTAACAATAATATGGTTTGATAAAATTGATGTTCTCTCTTTAGAGAAGTTTGGTTATTAAAGATAGAAAATAGTACTTTTATACTGTATAGTCTATAAAGTATACTTATTTATTTCATGTTGCGTACAAACTATTAACGTAGTAGCGCATTATTTTTATAGTTGATCGAAATAAAAGGTTTATTGAATTCCAAGTAAACCGTCGTCAAAGTTTACACGATCTCAAAAGGAACACTAATGTCCCATGTCACACAGAGAAGATGAATCATTCAGTTCCACGGTATTATTTTATTGAATTGCATCTGTTTTCAACAAGTTCAGTTAATATATATCAATTAAATATGAACCGTATCTTAAAAAATGAACAAACTCGGACTGTTTGAAGTATCACCAAGGGAATGTAGCCTCGTGGCTCAATGTTCAATCTGTAATTTTATATAGAAAAACGTAGTAAAAAAAAACCAACAAAACAAATAGGAGGATTATTTGTTATAGTACACTTTAAAAAGAAAATATACTGATGGTAATGGACAAATTATGCATATACTTAGATTTATTTTAAACTCTTGCTGGAAAATAATGCTTTTTTTTTCATTTTAATTTCGCGCAAAAATGACTCGAGTGTTTTCTCCATTAGCCGTCCCTAATTTCCAAGTGATAGACTAGAGGGAAGGCAGTTAGTAAATATCACCCACCGCCAACTCTTGGAATACTCTTTATCAACGAATAGTAGGATTGACCGTCACATTATAACACCTCCAGTGCTGAAAGAGAGAGCATTTTCGGGGACGGGATTCGAATCCTTAAACCTCAGACTGTTAGTTGAGTGCTCTAGCCACTATACCATGCCGGCTAGTTAATTATAAAGTACCATGGCTGCCACAGAAGATGTTTTAACATGATGTTATTTTAGTGCAAAGCTACACAACGGCCTATTGGAGCTTTATCCACTACTACATATAATCGAATCCGGGATTTTAACGTTGTTAGTCCGTAAACTTACTACTGACCCACCGGGGGACCGAGTTAACGTGAACTGAGGAGCGTATAATACCGATTTAATCATAATATTTCATGGTTTTAACGTTTTGCGTTCGCCAGTTAAATTCGTTATTTCATTCTGATTTTCATCCCAGCTTTATTCATTAAATAGTTCTTATGAGTCAACTTTATAACACAAACGTTAATCAGTCTCGCAAACAACTCTCAAAATGAAAGTAACCAATTCATGAAACTTACATCCCCCCTCCCCCCAAAAAAGAAAAAGATTGCGGTCTGGGGTTACACACACTCACACACACACAAAGAAAAAGTATCCTGAATGTAAGAAGGAGACTGAAAAGAGAATATAATGGCTTCAAGTACTGAGTGTCAAGCTGCTGTCAGATAGCCAGTTTGGAGAACTAATGCATGTGTGGCTTCACACCTTCTGAAACATTAGATTTAATCGCTTTAAGCAACTATTTTTATTTTTATTTCTAGCTCAACTGTTTCTGCATGACCGCTGCCACACTGTGAGATCACGTTAATTAATGGTTTGTGGAGATAAAGAAGGTAATTGGAGTGTTCGAAGACCAAGAAAATTTATGTTCAAAAAATAGAATAATAAAGTAAGATGATTGTATCAATCCGCCTACTTAATAATTTTCTCGAACGAAGTGTTTTAGTTTTATCTTAAGATGCTGTAGAAAATTTAAAAACTCTCCTGCATAATTGTTTCCAGATGGTCAACTGATACGCTGTATCAACGAGGACAATATCCTCTAAAATTTTTAATCAACATTTCTATATAAATGAATAACAAAGTTTATAACAGAACTTACGAAACATATATATATATATATATATGATTCGTTACAGCATACTTGATAAATTTATGCTTCATATGGTTGTAACATCAAGGATAATTGTTTCAACAGATAATTATTTTCAATAGCTTTACTTGTTTGTTTGTTGTTAACTGCAAAGCTACACAATAGGCCGTCTGTGCTTTTCTCACTACTGGGATCGAGCCCCGAATTTTATCATTATAACATTTCAAACTTACATCTGAGCCGGTGGGGGAATGGGCATTCTTACTTACAGATTTACAAAAAAGATTACCATTATTAGTGATTTTTATTAGAATTATCACGACTAATGTATCGTCCCATATGTCCAAAAATATTATGTTTTTACTAGCAGCAACCCGCAAAACAGTTGTGGTCAAATTTGTTTCTTTACTTCTTTAAATACAGGATTTGTAGAATAATACAAAATAATTCTCGCAAACACCGAAATCAGCAAGTCCACTTGTCTTAGGCTTAACATGAGTTAAGCCTTTACGAAGTAGAACATATATTCGATAAAAGGACAAATTAATACTGTAACTTGGGTACATTTTTGCTTTAGTTTAGTTAAGGCCTTACTGTCATTGAATAAATTTATAATGTTATTCTACAACCTAACGTTAGACCCTCTTAAAAATTTTAATTAACATTTAATATGTTGTTGTACGACATGCCTAAAAAAATATGTTTACATCCGCTTTTGTTGTTGTTTATATCCGTTGAAATGACGTAACGCGCATGCACACTTAGATAGTAAGGTAAGCGCGTATTTTCAGTACAGACAAAAATGGTAAAATTATCTTTACAACCATAGCTTGATAAACCGTAAATTTTTTCAATAAAATACCTGAATAAATAAGTCGATATTGGGGAAGGATTCCTTTTAATGAATATCGTGATGCTCCTTAAAAATTATGATCGTAAAAACACCAATTTATTAACATGGGCGTCGTTTATTTTATACTTCTGTTGTAAGTCTTGAACAGAAATATAAGTACACGCGTGTTACAACTTATAAACATTTTATTTTCTTTGTACAGGGGGAAATTCATTCCCTCAGTTTAATAAGTGAACAATGGAAAGAGCTGTTTCAGATAATCTAATCAATTCTAAATTACAGAATTCTAGCATACACTCTAATAGATTCTAACATAAAGCATTCTAGCATACACTCTAATAGATTCTAACATAAAGCATCTCTAGCAGACACTCTAATAGATTGTAACATAAAGCATCTCTAGCAGACACTCTAATAGATTCTAACATAAAGCATCTCTAGCAGACACTCTAATAGATTCAAACATAAAGCATCTCTAGCAGACACTCTAATATATTCTAACATAAAGCATCTCTAGCAGACACTCTAATAGATTCTAACATAAAGCATCTCTAGCAGACACTCTAATCGAGTCTAACATAAAGCATCTCTAGCAGACACTCTAATCGAGTCTAACATAAAGCATCTCTAGCAGACACTCTAATATATT